>NW_015114134.1:0-16636 GCF_001443285.1 Poecilia latipinna
CTGAAGGAGGCGGAATCCAAAAAGAAGCGAGCTCCTCGGCATTTCCCTCGTTTCAGTGGCTTTGGCACCTATTTTTGAACAGTTCTCGGTTACATTTGGCAGATGTGCCCTCAGCTGTATGTGGCATTAGTTTGTTTCGGCTAAAATTCAGAGACCCTACTCCTCTGCTGCTGCGTCATAGTTCCCTTTTTTTTTCTATTAGCTGCAGCAAAGAGAATTGTGTCTCTCCTGCTTGTATTAACCAAAACCATTCTCTCCGAGTCCTCCGCTTAATATTTAGATTTGTACAGCATTCGTTGTAGTTTACTGGTTGGCAGTGGTGGTTCTTGCATGAACGGAGCCCGAGCTGAGACCCAACCAATTAAAGTGTGGGAAATCATCTATATTCTGAGATAGAGTAAATTGCAATGGATTTCCACACAAAGCATGTAAAAGTCTCCCATTCTCCAGCAGGAAGCAGGAGACACCAGCTCTGAATCGAATGTGTACACGAATAAAAGCAATAGAAGACTCGTTCAAGGTGCAACCGCGAGATTTTCAGGTTTTAATTTAATGCTATGTTTTTTACCTGATGGTTGTGTGCTCCCCTTTCCGACTCAACCCTAGGCAACTGGCCATGTGGCCCACATCAAAAGCTTTATATATATATATATATATATATATATATATATATATATATATATATATAAAACATGCATGGGTTTGGCCTTGAAGATTTGCAAATAAAACACACACACAACCAAAAAAATCAAAAATCAAAATGAATCTTTTCTGATTGAGCTTTATCGGTTGCTTTGTGCGTATTTGAAAAGATACAGGTGTAAGGAGATTGACAGGAGCAGCTCTGTTTGAAATTAGCAGAAAGTTTCTGACACTGGACACAGCATGTGAGAGTCAGTGAAGGTCAAACCATTTAGTGGATCCATCTTTAATAGGAGACGAAGAGAGAAGACTGGAAAATGTGAGCGGTACAAAGGCTTAAAGCTTTGGACAGTATTAGAAAATGATTAACTTGTTCAGCTCAGTTGAATCACATTTTTTTTTCCCCTCAGCATGAAAGGACACGATTACCGCTCTTAAATGCTACTTTAGAGAATTAATTGTTTGTGAATTCATTGTATTTGTAATAGTTTTCTCTCAAGAAACGTTTTCCTTATTTGATGACTCCTGACAAATCCAAGAGAAATGTTCATTTTTTTATGGACTCTCGTGATTAAATGCTTAAAGAAATCATAACCTGAGTTTTTTTTTTTCTTCTCATGTTTTGGATAATTGTTGTAACTGAAAGACTTAAAATGACTCATTGTTATTGTTTCTGGCAAATGCCGACATATTTTTTATTTAAGATGTCCTAATGCATCATGACGAGATTTCCTTTGGAAGTTAAACAGGCCCACAGCATCATTGGTCCTCCACCATACTCAACAGTGGAGATAAGGTGCTTTTCCACAAACTGATGCTTGATTTTACTCCGCACTCATGGTTACTCATCAAACGCATCAAGAAACACTGTCTTGTGTTGCAAAACAACTGCTGACAAACTTACTGAAGAGGAAGAGCTGAACCTCAGGGCCGAGGCGAATCGATCAACATTTTCATCGCTCACATATAATGATACTTTGGTAAAAACAAATCCATTGCACAAATAAATCTTAAATAAAAAACAAAAATTATGCAAACATTGCACATGCCATTTAACAGCATAAAGAAGATTAAAATTTTGTGTTTCGGGCACTTTCAAGGTTTTGATTACAATTAGTGCCATTAGGAAATCTGTGAATTTCACAAATTTGTTCTTAATGAAAGATTGGCAAGAAGACAGGAAGGAAATGAAACCCAAATGAACATCTGTGGCAGAAACCTACGTCTGCATGCCGAACACATCATTCCTATGGTGGGACATGGTGGCGGCAGCAGGATGAAACGGGGGCAGCTTAACCTTCCACCTGACAATTATGCATTTCAATGTGTTGGTTTATCAGAAAAAAAAATCTCAGTAAGTTGTCACAAATGTGTAAAAGTTCAAGGGGCATTAGTACTTTCACAAGGAATTTATGTGGTTATTTGCGTCTTTTTACATAGTCAAACTTTCAAAAACATTTTTATTTCACATGCGTAAGTTTCTCTGTGCTGTCAAACAGTTTATTATTTCAGAGTCATCTGCTCTTATCGCATGCATGGATGTTTACCAGCTGCTCTCCAGGGAACAGTAACTGAACGGTGCCAGAGACGAATCACCCCGAATTTCCCTGTCACAAGTGCAAAGCGCCTTAGAAACAGCAGCATTCCCACAGTATTTTGAATGAGCCTGCCTTGCAGTAGTTTGTATTATTCATGCGGCAGAACTCTTGCACATGACCCGGCAACTCATTTTGCCCTTATTCCCATGCAGCCAGCGGTCTCAGAGGGTTTAATTAAACTGCGTCGAAGCAGAGGCCCATCTCTTGCCGTTGCCTTAAAATCTCGCAAACGTTCCTCCCGCTGACTTCCACTCAGAGGACGTCGACGTCCTGAAGAGCAAGGAGGCGAGGCAGCAAGCGCAGCATCCAGCTCTTCTGTGTCAACCGGCGGCTGCTTGAGAGAAAACAGCACCTGAGTGAAGTGGAGCGCCTATTGACACCCATTACGACACAGAGAGAAATTAGGTCACAAGTAAGTGTTCTACACTGTAAGGCAAATGAGAATAAAAAAAAAAAAGAAAGAGAGCAAACATAACCTGAGTTTGTTTCGACCTGGATCGGACTGATTTAAAAACCGGCTGCTGGAACCAAAAATCCTTCTATTTAAAATATCAGAGCATAAGTACAAGACACGGGAAAAGGTGTTTTCAAAACATCTTTGATGGCAGTGTTCCTTTCTGAATTTAGCCCTCGTTTCCCGTTGTGAGCTCATGGGAATCCAGCACTAGACCTCATAATCAATATACAGTCATTGCCAGTAACTTAGAATATCATTCAAATAAGGCTCATTTGTCAGGTTAGAAGTACTGTTTGAAAATAACAACCTTTAAGTAGGTATTTATTATAATTTTTGTTAGGCTCACATATCTGTATTTAAATATTTATTTTGGTCAGGTGTATAGTTACATGTTTGTTTGTTTTTTTTTTACTGTAAGTAGAAAATCCTCATAATTAACAAAAAATAAAGGCTTTAAAAACATCAGTAAGTGTGTGATTAATATAATCACTTAGTGAATTTAGTGAAATAAACTATACTAGTAGTAATATTCTAATTTATTGAATGTATGACGTGCACATGGAGAACTTTGTTACAAATCTGCCCTAGCATTTTAATTCTTCATATAAGATTTTTTTTTTTAAATGTAAGTTTTGACTTCACTGAATTTATGAATTCTCATTCTTCACACTAAGAGAACAAAACTATAGTTTTTTTTTTTTTTTGTAGTTTCCTTAAAGATGTGCCTTTTGTAAATACAAGAATACGAAAGGTAATTTCTGACAAAATGACCAGGTTTTGTAGCTACTTCTGTAAAGTGTGAAATCAGTCAATGTTAACAACAGGCAGACAACCCACTTGTTAGCTTGTCAGCAGGGTAGGTAAAACCTCGATGGTTAGGAAACAAGCTGGGATGCTCTCTAACCTTTTATGGAACAAGCTATCAAGCTATTTTATGTACTTATCTTGCTAGCAGGCTAAAAATAAGCCGGCATGGTATCAGGCTGGCTAGTTGCACAGTTAAACTAGTGAGTTCACCAATTTTTTTGGTTGGCTTGCTAAAATTGGGGTTTATAATTCAAATTTAAAAAAAATTCAATAATCCTACAGGGAAATAAAATGTTGTATCTCATATAGTTTTTTTTTTTTTTTTTTTTTTCAAAATTTTTTTTCAGATTTTGCTGACTGTGGGAATGCCGGAACTCCTGTAGCAGTCTGTAATACAGTGATCTGAACAAGCCTCTGACAGAATACACTGCTGTTGTATAACAGTCTCATGAAAATGATTCTCAGAGGTTTCCCAAGTATTTTTAATTTTCTTAAAAAATCATTTTGTTGCACAATAATGTCCAGATGTTCCACAGTGGTCCCAAGAACAGACTTAGCCTGGTTCTCATCCTGACGCCCCAAAGGTTTACACTCTGCACAGCAGACTTACAAAATCCATGCAGTATCCTGCTGCAAAACATGAAGGACTTAAGCTTCCCCAAGAAGCACAGCTTGCTCTGTCCATTCTTCCAAACAGTTTTACTGTTGCAATTCTGGTCCTGGTCTGTTGCCCAGGTGAGCAATGCGGCATTTATATTCCTCAGCTTCTTCTCGAATCATTGAAATGGTGTTTGATCTGTTTCTGTTTCTCCTGAAATCTACAATCATCTGCTTTGTTTTGTGCACATTCAAGATATGATTGTTGTGCAGCTTCTTCACCATTTCTGATAGCGATGCTCTTTCAGACGACTGCAGTCACCTAAGCATTTCTGTAGATCACAAGAGTCTGTTTTGTATTGGAAGTCAGAGTTGTGCAGAATGAAAATAAATGGTGAGAGTACAGTCCCCTGTGGTGCTCCTGTACTGTTTTTTCCACCTGGTTAGACACACATCCCTTCAGTCTTACAAAATGTGGTCCGTTTGTCAGGTAGCCATTGATCCAGGTGATTGTTGAGGCCTCTACCTATCATCAGGAGTTTCTGGCAAATCAAATCAGATTGAATTGTGCTCAGTTCTCTGGAGAAATTAAAGAACATGATTCTCACAGTGTTGGAAAAAAAAGAACTTTCTAGCTATTTAGTGTGTTAAACAACTTGCTAGTAGGCATTGCTATGAGGCTAGTTAACACCCTAGTATTCTTCTTCAGAATAATCTAATTGGTTTGTTGCTGTATCGTTCACCGATTCCCAGCATATCAAACAAGCTTTCAACAGTCAACACTGTTCGGGAGTTCTCTCGTTGTTACAAAGGGGGTTTTTTTTTTTTTTTTTTTTGCCTGTGGACAATAAAAAAAGGGGGAGTTCAAAATGATAGAGTTCTTCAGGGCTGCTAAAGAAAAAAGACATGCAAGTTTGAAAATCCTCATATTGTGGATCAGCTGTTAGACAGAGATTTAGGAGCTACTAAATTGGAGGGAGAATATTTTTCCAGTGGTGCACTCAGCAGATTAGAGGTAGAGCGAGGGGGTTGTTCTGGAGAAAGCATTCATACTTCCACCTCCAACAATTACTTGGAACACATTTATGTAAATGACTTGTTTCTCAATACAAAATCAATCAATCCTGAAACATAATTTTACATAAACCTGTTTTTTTTTTTATTTCATTTATTTATTTATTTTTTTAGGGTTTTTAAAAGGCAGCTTTTTCTTCACATTAAGAAAAATTAAACACATTTTCACATTTGAGTGAGTGGCTGTTTCTTTGTTCTTAGTGGTGTTTTGATTTTGCTCCTGTTTACCAGAGAAAAAACAACAACTATTACTTGTGCTTGTTTTCAGAATTGAGGAATTATTTATACAAGCCAAAAACAGCAGCCTTGAATTTTGTGCTTGTTTACAAGTTGGATTGGGTGCATGAATCCGTGGCAATTTCAGAACCGCGTCAGCTACACCAGACTATTGTCAGAGGGATGTGTGAGAGTAAGTAAAGTTTTTGTCTGACAGAGTTGCTGTTTTTCTGACAGACACAGAAACTTCTCTGGACAGTCTGGGTGCCACTTAATCCCCCAGATAGAGGAAAGTGAAGCTCAGCAAGGAGCTGGAGGTGCAAAATGTACTGATTTTGGGTCCAAGTTTGCAGGAGATATGGAAAGAAAACTGTTTAGATGCTCTCTCAAAAAGCAAAGCGACATTGTTTGGAGGAAAAGCTGTCCAAACCGCTGCTGGGAATTAAACGTTTTTCTCTGCTGTTGTACAACTGCACTGTTTTTCATCACTGCATAATTCCTTTACTGCGAAACATGGTGGTGGCTTCGTCATGCTGTGACGATGCTGTTTTCTCACCAGGGATAGGAGGGTAGGGCTTAGTAGACAAAGAATGTAAGAAATTATGTCCTTTAAAATCAATAGATCTTGTTTTTGCATTTTTACTTCAAATTGTTTTTAACCAACTTTTCCTTTTCTCTCCAGTTGAAGGATTCGTCTTCACCTATCTGTCTCTTTCTTGTGAATAACCCTCACACAACCTCTCAATCTCATAATCACCTCTCAAACAGTTGTTTTAAAGGGTTCTCAAAAAAACATTTTCCTCAATGTCAGGAGAAGTCCGGCATCTGAACATAAAATGCTGCAGCCAGGGGTTTGAAGAGAGTAATTTTCAAGTGCAATGAAAACCTCACCTGGAAAGCTTCGTCTTCCAGCAAAAACTGGATGTAGTCTCCCCCCCCTCAAATGTTGAGATGTTACTTTGAGACTAAAATGATCTGAAATGTGTTTCAGGGGGAGACAGTTTCCACATAAAAGCAGAGTGCTGATTAGAAGCAAACTCTGAATTCGGAAAAATGTAAAAAAAAATAAAAAAAAAAGAAATCAAACTGTGAGACAGAAATATAAAAGGGACAATCTACAGCCCCATTTAAATGACAAAAACACCGCTCTCCTGCTGCGTGCAATCAGCACAGAAACATACAAGCAGCGACTAGACGAAACAATATGTAAATCACTCTGAGCTGCCTCTGAAAGAAGCATTTACTCCCCTTATATGGAGGCTGTTGACACAAATATTGTGCTATTTCAACTTTTTTTTAGCCCCCCAGAAAGTATTTATGGTTTCCGCTCTAACAGTAGAACACAAATATATAAGGCGTCTTGTAGATTAGACTGGCTGTGATCAAGAACACGTACTTTCACTGAGTGCACCAACAAACGCTGCCATAATAGAGTTATTTACATTCAGTATCCCGGAGAATTTCGGTGTTGCACTTTAAAGAACCGTGCAAACTGTTTAAGAAGTTATTTTTTTGCGGCATTCATCTTGGAGTTAATATTTTCAGGTCTGCCGGGACCCAAAATTTTCATGTTGCTAAATGGACGGTTTAGAACATTTTGTCTGCTCATTCTCCTGGCTGTGAAAGGAGAAAGCGACTGTGCCCTCTGCAGAGAGAGCAACAACACTCCACAGCGGAGAGAAAGACATCAACACAGACCTTTTGAAAGCAGCAGAGAGCATGTTCCTTTGAAGTAAAAAATCAGACCCATCTGAGATCAAATGATGGTCAAAGTGCTTCTTTAATATTGATGGATAATTTCAGGAAAGCCAGTGATCAAACATGGAACACTGCTGGATTGTCTGCATGTGGGAAGATTGAGTGGGAAATCAGTAATGCTGTCATTATGCTGTATGCATGCAGCTGAAGGAGACAGTTTCAGCAAAGTACAAATATGAACAGCTTAGATGAAAAGAGATAAATAAAGCAGTAAAATGAGCATATAAATTGTTTAGTTAAAAGGAAATTCAGTCAGTTTTCTTTAACACTAAAGTCTTGCAAAAGTCTTCGAGTATTTTCAGACTTTGTGATATTACAACCATAGGCTTCCATGTAATCCATTGTGATTTTTACATGACATGATTGTGAAGTGGAAGGACAAATATTATTAGGTCATTTCACGAGTTGGACTTTCGAAAGGAGTTTCATTTAAAAAATTCCCTAAAGCAACAGCAGATGGCTGAAATATGCATGAGTGTGTTCATACATATCGACATGAGCACACCTTTTACATTTTGAAACATGGTGGTGGCCGCACAGTGCTGAGTGGATCTGGAGACAAAGCTGGTCAGAGGTGATTGGAAGATTTGCAATCATAGCACAAGGTGATTTCACCTATCAGGAGGGGTTAAATACAAATATCAACCTCAAAACTGCAATTTTAAGGTTGATATATATAAATGTGATGGTCATGTAACATTTACCTTCCACTGCCCAATTCTTCACTACTTTGCATTGATCTGTCACACAAAATCTCAATAAACATTTTCAGAGGTATGCACAGTTTTGCATCCCACTATGTACAGAACTATGCACATAGTTTTGCTATATAGTGAAAAAAGAAACATTTGTTTCCTGTTAAGTAGAAGGAAACAAATGTTTCCGTTATCAGAAATGTAAATGTGTATAAGCACAAAAACATAACGCTTTATTTTCTGGACTATATTCTGCAGTAATATTTTGGGTAGAGCGTGCCTCGTTTTTTATGTTTGTCCAAAATGCATAAAGTCAACGTCAAAAGAGTGAACTTCAAAAGAAGGTTTGAAAGAGTAATCTGCTGGTCTAATCTGCTCACTTTACTTTCAGGCAGATAATGTGTACAGCAATATTTTTTCTTTCTACATTTCAGCCTCTGTTTGGTTTGAGTTTCTACAATCGTTCCACATTTAAGCTCATCTAAAAGGTGCAACTGCACAAATGAAGAGATTTCCACCTGGGTAGTTAGTGCAAACACTTATTTGTTTTATCAATTGAGTGTGCAGCCCTCAACACGTCACCGTCTGAAGAACAGCTCAAGAAAATGCATCATCACGCTGCCTGCCCGCTCCACCTTTTTCATTGGCTAAATTTTGATCAGACATCAAAGTTCCTGATAGGTTGCCACGACGGCGGCGAGTTGTTGCTGTTGCTAGGATGGCTGCCAGCTCGGAGAGCTCAGCAGGATACATGTAATGAATCATGGATGGTTGATTTTTCTCTAAGCACCCTAATCTGTGATGCAGATGAGCTCGAAGCCCACCCTTCTCCTTCAAACACATGCACACACACTCACACACACACCCTCTACCTCTGGATGGGTTTATTAAAGGGAAAAAAAAGATCAAGTTCAGATTTCAAGGACTGACATTTCAAATGGTGCCGTGGTTTCCATACAAGGTGGGGGAAGAGGAATAATAAGGTCAATTCTAATGCAAAACAGAGAGGTTAAAGGTTATTATCAGTTGTTTATTGAAGGGGCAAAGAGCAGTGGTGACCCCTGAGATTACCCTATGACTTGCAAATCTTGAAAAAAATCCCTGAATAAAAGGAAGGACGCATGCAAATTTCTTCCAAACAGAAGGTAAGAAAAGTGAACTTCAACACAGAAAACTCAATGTTCTTGTTTTACCAACTCATGAAAGAGCCTCATTAGTGTTTACAAAAGGTCATCGATTGCAGCACAAATGCGCCACTGCGACTTAACAACCGCCTCGGGGATTTTTAATATCACGCTGTTACTCTGCGCAGAGGGCACACAGGACTGTGTTTAGCTCACCACATTGGGGAGGATGCGCCAGCCCTCCAACTGAACCACAGCACGCACGACTTATTTATTCCTGTCCTGTAAAAAGTAAAAAAATAAAATAAAATAAAATAAATAAAAATAAAAACAACAGAGCAGCTGTTTTATATAAAGCAGGAAACAGTTAAACCGTTCAGATGAAACATTTCTCGTACAGACAGTGAACATTACCCACTGAGGGTAGGACAGTGTAAAAAGTGGTAATTACCGCCAACAGATGACAGACAATATGGGCCTGCTGCTTTAACGCTACACGGCAGAAATACAGGAACGAGCAGCTACAGTGACTCCTCTGTATGTAAACATCTTGTGCTGTTCGACGCTGTGGGTTTTTCTTCTGCTGGGGTGATATTTCCTTTGATGTAATT
Source organism: Poecilia latipinna (assembly GCF_001443285.1). Taxonomy (NCBI): domain Eukaryota; kingdom Metazoa; phylum Chordata; class Actinopteri; order Cyprinodontiformes; family Poeciliidae; genus Poecilia; species Poecilia latipinna. The sequence goes on from NW_015114134.1 coordinate 9,580, forward strand.
ATATGCTATATATCAGAGTTGGCACATCTTGCTGCATCCTTCTGCTTTCATGTTAAACGGAAATCCTTTGGGCTATATCTTTCGCTTTCTCTTACTTTTCCCCCGCTACAGTGGGTTTGCGAAAGTGTTTCTAGCTGTTGATTTTTTTAATTTTTTTATTTTCCACACTTTGTGAAATTACAACCAAAAGTTTCAATGTATTTGATTATTTCATGTGATAGAGCTAACACATTAAATAATCAGTACGCTAGCTTTATTTCCAACCCTAAGCGGGATAGAGTTAGGAGTTTTGGAATTAGGGTTAAAATTAGGGTTGGGAAGAAAGTTTAAAGGAGTGTTGGAGTTGTAACCCTTCTTCCAACCCTCCTTCCAACCCTTACCCTGTCCCTTTCCCCTAACCCCTAAACCGCAACCCTCATGCAACTGTGAAGTTCCCAATTTACCGGTTACTTTAAATTTTAAGCCATGCATCATTTCCCTTTACTTCACAAATATGCACCACGTTGTACATAAAATCCCCATAACATACACTAAAGTTTGTGTTTTTAACATGACAAAATGTTACAGTGTAAAAAAAAAAGGGATTGTATCTGAATGCAACGTTGTTGACTGTTTTCTGTTGTAATCTCCGTGGGGTGTCTCTTTCACATCCGGCCTCGCTTTATCTATGTTTTCCATTATTGTCCTTTTAATTAACCCAACGTCTTCATGCAAAAGTGTTTCCCTTGACAGTTCCGCTCTTTACTCTCGCTGCCCTTGCGCCCCCAGCTTCTCCTCCCGGCACGTCACCGAACGGATCCTTCAGCAGCCAGTTGTGTGCCCGACGCTAATACCTCCTGACACGTTTGTTCACGCCGTCTTTATCATTAATAATTATGCAAAAGAGGCGAGTTCTCACCCGAGCAAAAGAAAGCAATCTTAGTATGCAAATGGTTAAGGTCCCCGCGGAGTGTGGCGATTAGATGTGTGTTGATAAACTCACTTATGATGAGTGACGGGGAGCGGGATTGAAGTCGCGCTGGTCAGTCCCGCCGCAGACACTGATTAAAAACTCCGCAGCCAAATGCCAGCGAATCCCCAAGATGCACAATGGTACAGGGATGAAACTGTGTAAAATGTCATTGGGGCTGTTGTGCAGCCATTAATAACCTTAGAGGAGGAAGCAAGAAGGGTAATGAGAGAAGATTTTCCCACTGATCGTCTTTGGCTTTCCTGCTCAGACAGATGTTGAGTGTGACTCCTCACCTTTGTCTCATAACCTTTCACTGGATCTCTTTAAATATCACGGCTGGACCATTAATCCCACGAAGCACCAGTGTGACCCTTGTACACCTGGACTGAGTTGTGCACTTTATGAATCTTTCACCAAATTTGAAAAAGCATCACATCTTAATATACTGAGTTTTCTAAATGGGTCCAAGGTGCAAGGAAAGCTTGCAAAACATGCGTGACTGCCAATCATATCCCATAATGCTACTCATTGTGATGACTGTGGATCATAGCCAAAGATAACTTAATGTTATTGCCGCAATTTTGGTTATTTGAGCTACTAGATCATAAGGTGAGCTTACTTTTAATATTAGCCTTTCTTATACTGCAGAAAAGTCAAACATTGTGTCTGTTTTGGCTGGAATATCAAGATTTCTTTGGGCATCAAGCTAATTTTCTGCATGGGGATGGTCGGAGTTCACACTTTAAACTACAAATTAGTTTCAAGTATGAAATATTATTCATGCAGTATCAACGTTCTGAGGATTTTTGCAGCATCTTGATGGACAACGATGAGGAGAAGGGGAGGAGAGAGCCTTTCAGGGAGTATAAGTTTAAAAGCTTGTTCGTTCCTTAATAAGATCAAAGGTATGGAGGCCTTGGACAGACATGAGAGGAGCAGCTTCTGCATTCTGCTCTTCATTCACTCCTAACAACGTAAGCAAAGAAGGAAAAAAAAAAGAAGTAAGCTTTACTTTGTAGAGAAACCTGGACTAGATCCCATTAAGCAAACACTCAGGGACTTTCCAACAGTACTCCTCATGAAAATGACATGTTCGTCTTTTATTTTTTTCCTTTTATGTTTGATAAGCTAAAGCGCCTCTCAGACCTGGAGCCAAAATCCGAACGTGACACGAAATGTTAAGCAGCTCTGCTTCTCTTTCTGATTGAGGCGAGGTCTCGGCTCCAGATAGACTTCCCATCTACAGTATCTGGTGAAAGCATCAATTCTCCTTGAACTTTTCCACATTTGATCACATTACAACCACAGTCTTCTATGTATTTTATTGGGACTTCATAAGACCGTCTAATTGAAATCATAAAGTGGAGGTTAAAACAGACAGCCTTATTTCCTTTCTACAAAAAAAGAAAAAAAAAGAAAAAAGAAAATGAATATCATGCATTTGAATTCAGTCCACTGCAGTAATGCCTTGCCTTTCACTGCAATCACATTTAAAAACTAGACATATTTTTCACCCCAGTCTAGAGCAGTTGACCTGATTTCAGGATTGGCCTAAGATCCATCAAGTCTATATACATAATCCATATTTAGACAATATGTCTACATTTGAACCAAGTGCGTTTGCTCTGATATGCTCATTTAAATCTCACGTAATCAGTTACAAATCCAGAAAAACCTCAAAGTATATAAGCAAAACAGCACAAACCAAAATGCACTAGTCTTTCTTTGTTTGATAATGTGATAAAAAAAAACATTGCATAGAAAATAGTTGCAGTATTTCAGTTTATTTCTTGAGAGAATAGTGATGAGAATGAAAGTATATTTGCTTATTTTTACTGGAGGCAGATGAAAACACCTAATATGTTGCTAAGCATTTTATAACCTCTGTTTTCCTTTTGAATACTCAAATTAATGGTTGCATTTTTCTGCATTGCTCTTTGTGAAATAACGTTACTACAGTACAGGACTGATTTTGTGAGTCGCTTGTATTGATTGCTCATAAAATCTTTAACTAAATATCCAACTATTTCAGGTTTGGAATGATTCATGTAATCTAAAATGATTTGATAAAAATAAATCTGCCTGGGCTTTTCATGAAAAAGCAAAACAAAACACAAATCTACAAGGACAGAGTCAACAGTGATTACAATAAACTCCAGGTGATCAACAAACAGGAAGGAGCTGTAAGAGTCACTGAGGCCTGAGGCTGAAACGGCCCACTTGATTCTTGGCAGTATGGAGACCTCTCTGAGTTTTAATCTGCTTCTTCCAAGGTCAAATCGATTCTGAGATTCCCTTTAAACCTCCCCCCTGTTCAGAGAGCTGTTTCCCAATATCGATCCTGTTAATTTTTTCTTCTGCTTTCTATGGGTTTCTTCTTTGGTTGGCCATTGCTTATCATAACCAGGCATTTTCTTGGGGGCATTTGCTCCAAGTCCTGGTCCCTGCGATGCTGCAGCGCTCTCTAGCCAGAGTAAGATGCTGAATTGAACGTTTCTCACTTTGTTAGACTTATCCGAGCTTAGGCTTTAATTTAGAAAAACCCTAAATTAAAAATCACTTTGAGTTAAACCAACCATCCAAAAGAGTGCAACGCATAATTTCTAATTTTGGGACTTTTACATTAATCCTCCCAAATGGAAGCTGACAGGATATCGTGGGCTATTGTGGCTAACCACATACCTCAGGAAGCAATTACGATGAATACGTTTTCTAATAAACTTGTTCCCATCAGATGATAAGCAATTAAACATGCGTAATTATGGTTTCCATACAGTAATTTCTAAGCTGATTAGGTTTGTGTGCTTTACAAGCTGAATGGGGTGAATATTAATAGAGCCTTGCTTTGGTTTGGAGTTGCTGGTTAGTGGTGGCAGCTCATCAGTGAATCATATGCAAATGAGACCTCAGGAAGTGCATGAAGCTTCATTCCCACCTATTAGAACTGTCAGGGGAGGGAGGGACATGTCAGCGGGTCGCACATACATGAATATGCATCTGAATGAGAACCCCACGCACTCATTGTTGAGCGGTAGGAAATTATATATTCTCTATACATGCTCCTCATCACGTTTCTACTTGTGATATAATCAGTATTATCCTCCATGTCCCAGTTTTCCACTTCTTTGGGTATCCCACAGCATGATGGGCTGTCTTTGTATTCTTTCATTTTGTTTTCCCTTTCTGACCTTGTCTTTCCTGGGTTTGCAGTTGAACCAGATCCCCTTCACTGTCTGGCATTAAATCAGAAACATTTTCAGCATTTCGGAATAACTAAGTATGATGCGTCCATTAGGGCAATTCACGACGTTCCAGTTAAGCGAAGGGACACTTGTGGATGTGTTTAAAGGCAACCCCCTCAAACAGACTGCTTCCTTGTGTGACGTCGTGACAAAATCACAACAAATCAGCCAAAAACAATTAACGATTTGCAACAGTGAATGAAAAACTCGAGCAGGATGCTTTTGTCAGCTTTATCTTTTTGTTTGCAAATACTTTTTTTTCGTAAAACAGTTTGGTTCATAATTTGGTAGTCTATATACCAAATTACTCTGGCGTTGCATTTGACTAAGGGCAACTAAAAACTTTATGTGTAATTAGCGTCTTTTAGTGTTCCACCCGTCTATCGGTCCGACCGTGCCGATCCATCACAGGGCGGATCTGTTATAATGCTACTAAAAAAAAACAACAACCTGGAATGTTGTCTGTCCTTCAGGTCTCCTAGTTTTAGCGTTTTACAGTTGATTTTCAAGATATTAAAATAAAACTTCAATATCAGTTTGTGGAATTGATATATTATTATTGTACTTTGAATAGATGGACAGCCACACCAATATGGCCGTCCATCAATTGGATGTATAATCCAGATGTATATACATTTTATTTATATATATATATATATATATATATATATATATATATATATATATATATATATATATACACACACACACATTATGTGTATACATAATGTATAATACATTATACAAGGGATGTATAATCCAAGGGATGGTTGGATTACACAAAGTCAAAATCCAAATATTCTTCCACAATCTTTTTTCACACTTATCCTGACCTGGAAATTACTTAAGTTGTATTTCAGGATTTGCCAGAGTGCAGGAACTCTGGTGTGTATTTTCTATTTATTTTTATCTCTCTTTCAATTTTTGATTAAGATGAACTGAACTGGAACATTTTTCCAGATTAAAAACTTCACCATGTAGCAGAACTCCAAATTATTGGTATTAAAACACTTTTGAACAAGCCATGACAGTGCTGTGACAGATTAAATGTGACAAAATCAGACATGCTATCATTATTTTAAGATTACATATTCCAGAGCTTTAAATATAAAATAACTTGACTATTAAGACCTCAGCTTGCTTAAATATGGCCCGACTTCCTCAGAGCGCAAAAAACAAACCTGATTTCATTTCACATCCTGGTTTCCTTCTGTGCTGCAGAAGCAACCGTTTCATCTGTACAAGCCAGTGTTTCCCCAGACACCAGCCTCCCCCAGGGATCATGCACATCATCTCCCAGCATTCAATCAAACCCTGCTCAGTGGTCAGGCAGACAGTTTGTTTGAAACTGCATCAGCACAAGCACAAGCACTAAACAGCAGAGAGGTGTTGTTTTAAAGTACGGTAGATTTATTATCAATCTGAATAAAGTCATCTTTTACTTCTCACACAAAATATATAGTTCTCACAGAGGCCCTCGGTGTGTTTCAGACAGCACAATACGAGGATTCTTTAAGTCATTCGGTGTCTATAGAGCAAATATTCTGCACAATATGTCACAATATACAAGCAATAGAGGGACGAATTTACCAAAATCCCCACATACTCTCTTCCTAAATATATAATCTTATTACTATTGATACAGGAGGACATGGTTTCTAAATAGAGGCTATAACTATCTCAGTTTGGTATATTTCACATTTAATATTCACAGAGATGTTCACGCACTGAAGAAAAAATGTGAAATCGATGTGATACGTTGCAATTATTACAATCTGTGAAGGGTTTTTTTTGTCGTAGTCCGAGATCCATAGTCACAAGAACGCACATGCACATCAACATCTGACCATGTGATGCCAATGAATATATATATATACTAGACTAGCGTCTTCTCTTCACAGAGAGGGAGAAATGTACGGAGTTTATAAATCCAGCAACAGCACTTCATCTGGAGGACAGAATCTGTACAGAAGGATGAATTTTACAGGCAAGAATTTCATGTTTTTCTTGGTTCTGAAAGTGTTACAGTTGAGAGCTGCAGCATTTAAGTGACTTTATGTCTTAAAGCAAAAAAAAAAAACACAAACGTAAGATCTGCTTCCCGCTTGTTGGGACTGTTCTTTGTTTTTTATGTTGCAAATAGTGCCTTGCAAAAAAATATTTAATATTTTCACAAACCAAAAACTTTAATGTATTTCATGTATCTATTTGATAGACCAACACAAAGTAGCACATTCATTTGAAAGTGGGAGGAGGAGGGAAATTTGTTTCCAAGAATTTGAACAAATAAATAGAGGTGTGGTGTGCATTTGTTTTGTCACACCTTTATACCCCTGAAAACCCCGGTGCAACCAACAAAATCCACCGAACTCCATAAATCCAGCTCAGTTCTGTGAATGGAGACTGAGGTCTGATGCAACATTAGAGAACAAACAGCATGACGAAGACCAAGAAACACAGACGATAAGCCAGATTATAAAAATCTCATAGATCACTCCTTCAACTGATCATCTGGAAATGGCCAAATCAAAAACCGACAAAATCATGGCCGTCAACCTAAATCAGAGCAATCACCAGGACTCTCTTGGTGACTCTGGATGATCTACACTCATATTGAGTCAGGTGGAAAGGCCTGTAGACAGCAAAACAATTATTGTGTATTCCATAAATCTGGCTTTTTATGATATAGAAAGAAGTTGCAATGACTGAAAGTGTAATTGAGCTTTTTGACAGTACATGCAACATGCAAATACACACCACACACTTCTAACAATTTTCATTTTCTTTTTTTTTTTTTTTTTTTTTTACAGTTTTGCACCATTTTGTTTTGGTTTTCCACATAAAATCCCTTTAAAATAAATTT
>NW_015114134.1:19790-34370 GCF_001443285.1 Poecilia latipinna
CCCCCCCCCCCCTTTTAAAAATTTTTATTTTTTTTTTTTTTTTTTTTTTTTTTTACAGTTTTGCACCATTTTGTGTTGGTATCTCACATGAAATCCCATTAAAATACATTTAATTTTGGGTTAGGATTCCGAAAAACCTTGGAACATGTTTTGTCGAAGCAGTACATTTTGGAACATTAGAATATTTAGTCAGCCACAAAAATAAAAAAAAATTAAAAAATAAATAAATGAACACAGACTCTACCACAATTTTTCTTTTAGGATTTCACACACAAAAAAATGTAACTAGTACAAAAAGAGAAAAAAAAACACACAGCGGCTGCAGCCGTAGATTACCGGTAGTTTTAAACAGGTGACAGCTCAGTTAGTAATCTTCACGTGACGTTACATACACATCTCATCAGTGGCACTGTGACAGTATGTTCAGGAACAACACCACAGCATAGAGAACCATGGGCTCATATTCAGAAATTGCACAGTGGGAACGCGGACCTGCCTCCGTTATCCTCAATCACCACAACACCCATCAAATCGACATTCCAACTCTGGAACTCGTGAATACGGACGGATCCGGCACGATATTCAGCATACAGCATTGTGTGAAGGTGCAGAGGAGGTTGCGACAGAAGAGGGGAGACTGTGAGGGGAGCGACGTCTGCACCGAGTGGGCAGAGAAGACCGGCGCTCCGAGATGGAAGAAGAGAAGGTCTTTACTGAGGGAGCGCTTTCAGGATGGCGTTCACCTCCTCCGCCACGGCCGTCAGAGCAAACTCAAACTGCTCCTGCGGAGAAGAAAGAAGAGGATAAAGTGTTAGCGTGTGTCCAGGTTTGGAGCACGCCTTGAATGCCATTTAGAAGTGACTGACAGCTGGCGCCTCCTCCTCCTCCTCCTCTCCCTCCATATCTCCTGACCCCGGCTGGGCCTTGGCCACCATCTCGAGCCGAATCGCTCCGTGAGCTTTCAACCTGAAGCACACGCACAGCCTGGCACCAACATCGATCCAGCCAGGTGTGTCTTAAAATGCAGCTTTGTGAGTCAAACTGTCTCTCAGCTTTTTTTTTTTTTTTACTCTGTGTGTTTTATTGTGAAACAGCGCATGGTTATCCCAGAGGAACTGATTGATGTCTGCCCTGTGGACCTGCCGCTTTTATATTCCTCTCCTCTCCCCAGGCTGCAGGCCATGGGGTCTTCTCGCAGAGAAAAGGGAATGTAGGAGGTTTGCAGGGAACAGTCCTCAGATGAGTCAACACACAGCCTGCCATGGTGTGGCCCGAGGATAGGCTGAATCAATACTGCGAAGCCACCAGTGGCCGCGGTTATGTGGAGTGTCTATTTTCGCGTGTTCTCTGAAGTTGTGATGGTCCAGAAAAATGTATAAGTCCATCCGCATTTGTCTCCAACTCAGTTAGGCTCTTAAGTTTGAGTTCAAAATTTTAAAATAGATTTTAAATCCTCCTTTTGCATGGTTTCCCCATTTAAAGCACAGGGGGGAGATCAATCTCTGCTGCACGGATCAGAAATTGATGTTAGAGAGGATGAAACGTGCTCACATGTGTCACGGTTGCCACGTACAGACATCTGTCATAAGCAGCCACCACCAAAAACCATTTAATATTTTTCTTTAAGCAATTTTAGCTTAATGTTTAAAAAAAAAAAAATGAAAAACTTAAAGGTGAACTACTAATAGTTCAAAGCATGAGTCATAATTGCTGTTTTTTATGCCCCAGAGACTTTATCATATTTGCTTGTCTGCTGTAAATTGATTCTCAACTACAGTGTGTTCACTAGCCGAGTCCTTTGCCATGTTTCTCGCCGGAGATCCACAGAATACGGATCCATAGTGGGGCCCCCGGCCCCATATATGTGATAGTTTACCAAATAGTAAAACTTAATTTTATGCAGATGATACAATTGTTGTGCTCAACATAAACAAAGAGAGACATCCATAACCAGATACACCACTGGATTTGGTGGAAACAGTTATGACATTCACAGACAAAGGCATCTACTGTTTCTCCATCATTCCTCGCTGAAAATCGCAGTAAAATGGATCATACATACCAGACAGTTGTCAGGAGAAAAGCATTTGGTGAGAGGTATGCATATACTAAAAAAAAATCTATAATAGGCTGCTCAAATAAAATGATCTGAAATGCTGCACGATGCAAATCAAAACAAATCAGAAAGACATGGAAGAAAATGGAGCAAACGATCAGCTCCACGTTGATCTAAAACAATATAACAAAATAAGTCTATAGCCAAGCTGTCAACAAGAAGCCTCTGCAACGACTCACTGTTGAAGAGGTTACCAAATGGGGTAACACTTTTTTGGTCATTACAATTTGTTAAATGACCCTCAAAGAAAACAAATTCAAGCCAACTAATTGAAGCATGGTGGCTTCAGTTTGTTATGGATGATTCATTTATGCGTGTGGTTTTTATCACAAACCAAGAGTCATCAAGACTTTTGAAGTAATCATGTTGCACTATGCTGAAGAAAAGACAATGACTCTAAACACATCATTAAGCAAACATCAATTTGGTTCCAGACCAACAAACTCAAAATTATGGACTGGCCAGCACAATCTTCAGATCTTAATTCAATGGAAAACTTGTGGAAAGTCATCAAACATGGTGTTTCTGAGACAAAACCAAGAAAAGCAGAGAAACTGTGGAACGTAGTCCAATGATAACAGCAGTTAACACAGATATGAAGTAGTTCCCACAAACGGTGGTCATACAGCTAATGCACGTTCAGCATTTTTTTTTTAAAGTTTGAACAATAAATGTTTTAGTTTGTAAAGAAAGGGCATCCGGTTTTGGTTTTTTAACACCATGGAGAGAAACTGGTAGCCTACATGCACCAGGGCTGTTTTGTTACACAGAGGATGTGTCTAGATGGTATCCTAATTGGATGATTGATTTCATTAAATCGAGACTGGACCAAATCAAAGTAGACAGGCCAGATTAATGAAATAAGAACTTGTTTGTCTGACCTTCAATCATTTATTTTGAGGCTTAGTCACTTTTCTGAACGCTCAGCTACTATTTTGAACACAAGTGTGTCTATTGTGCTCCTCTGCCAGTAATTCGAGCTCATCTGTCCTTAATATTAGGAAGTTCAATTTTACACAATTTAATTAGAAGCAAAATTAAGAAAATCATGCATTTAAGGGGCTGAAAAGAAAATGACAAACAGGAATCTTTAGGAGCGTAAAAATAGGTTGAAACTTACATGAGAAATACATCTTGTTTTTCTCTCCATGTGGATAAACAGGGTTTTTGGTGGATTATTTCTGAATGCAGTGGCTAGTATCTAAAATACTGTCAGTAACATCGTGCTTTGCATTTCACTACCGAGTGTGTGTTTACACGTGCAAATACCACATCCAGACGTGAAACTGTCAGGGCTCGTTAGCCACTTGATTCGACCAGTATTAGTTTTATATTAATTGTAACACGTTTCTTTAGAAATTGTTGTAAATTTCACTGCTGTTGTTACATCTCACTAGAGATCTTTACCGAGACAAATAAATAAATCTAACAACAGCAAAAAAAAAAAAAAAATAGTTGGAAAATCATTAAACATAAGAGAAAAAAAAAATGAAGCTAACTCTACATTTCATACCTCATTATAATCTAATTTCTTTGAGGAGCCTGAACGAGTCTGCAAAGAGGAATCAACCACATACCGCTGTAATTCCTGTCAAACCGAGAAAGAGAGTCTTTGAAAAAGGCTTTGCTCTGCAGAGAACAGAGCAGAGCTCTAACGGCAGCTTTAGCAGACCGTTCAGAAACAGTGCAGCGTGTAAGCAAGCAGCTCCCACTATCACCCACTGCATTAAGAGGCATTTACAGAGTAAATGCCTCTCAATATTGTCAAGTTGTGTTAGGAGCCTTCTGGTTGGTGTTATTTATTTTTCAGCCTTTTTCAAAGGAAAAGAAGAAAATAAAGATACAACAGACTCCATGTTGAGAGCATCTTTCATCATTACTTATCCTTCGATTCAGTCCAAGTTGTCAAAATGATTTTTTTTTTTTTTTTGATCTGGTTCTAAACTGAATCACGTCGGTGGCTCTCTGCAGTGTTGAAGCGTAAACTGACATTTCATGGTTTTAAAACTTGTTCCACCTTCAATTTTATTATTATTATTATCCTCACAAACGGAGGGAGTAAAACAAAACGGGGAAAGTCTTTGTGTTTGAGTTGAGGATGACGAAAAAATGGCTGTTGTAATGTGAACTGTACAGAGAAATGTCTGTGATGCCTGTAAGGTGAGATTGGGATGATGTCCAACATGTTGTGGCAAATGATTCTTTTGAAGCGAATCTACTGAAACAGGGTTTTAAATTCATGTGCCCTGATTTTTTTTAATGTTTCATTTTATTGGAGATTCAAGTTTCATACACATTTTTGTGTTAAAATTAAGCGTTTTTCCAGTTTCAAACCAACAGAAGGATGGTTGGATGTTAAGTTGAAAAAGAGTTTTAAACGTATTCCAGACTTTTCCAGAATGCAAAAAAAAAAATAAAATAAAAAAATAAAAAATAAAAATAAAAATCCCTGTGGATAGTTTTGTTGGGAACTACTGTAAATCATTTTGGGCTCTAAATGATATTCTTATGAATATTTTTCATGTAGATTTGACAATCATTCATAACTTGAAAAAATAAAATAAAAATTACACCCTAGAGAAGTAATCACACATTTCAGCAATACTTTATCCATCTAATTTATTCAAATCATATAACTGTGCAAACATATTTCTTTCAAATTTTGGGTAATTTTATTTGGGCCCCTACGATAAATGTGAAGTTATTATCCCGCAAGCAATATTTCTGTAATCCTGAAAGCAGTTATCAAGTAGAGCATCATCATCATTTCCTCTGATCCTGTGTGGATGAAGCAGACAATCATTACTCTAAAACGCCTAAAACCCCGTTGCCCTCCCTGGGTTCCCGCCTCCTCCCTCCACCCCCACCTCCTCCGACTCAAAGCCAGGGAACCTTACCTTTGTCTGGACCATGCCAGCTCTCTGGTCTCTCAAGTGCTCCAGGGTAGCGGCAATATCAATCTCTTTAGCACCTGCAACAGAGCAAGAATTGGACTGAGTTCAAAGTGACGCAGTAATCCTGCTCACATCTGTCAATCTCTCTTAATGCCGCGCTGCGCTCCTTTTGGAGCAGCACAGCGATTGAAAATTATTACATTCATCCTCGGAAAAGAAAACTTGGATGGAAGCCACGGACTGTTTCTTGATAAAATATGCATAATTTATTTATTTTTTTGTGGGGGACATAAAATATACAGCACACCTTGCCTTCGCTACGGGAATAACATTCAAAGAAGACGTCCGACTCGCTTATTAGAACGGTTTGCTCTGCAGCAGCGATTTCAATGATTAACCTGTGCAACAGTTGCTTCACCTGTAATCAGCTTCCTTTCAGTCTTTGATGTTACTCGAGGAAAATCTCACACCACTCCGAATGTATGGGCTGAAAGCAAGCCGGAGCTGATTTGAGAATGAGAGGGATCTAGAAAATGCATCTAGGGGAGGCAAACAACATAGCGAAGAATAGATTTATGCCTGTATGTGGGAGAGAAAGACGGGGTGGGGGGAGTGGGACTCGATGCACTCAGAGGTACTTCAGCGTTCTGGCAGGACTTTCATGTCTTAGATTAGCTGGAATCCGAAGTTACACTGAAGAGAAAGCTCTCTGGCCGAAAGGGAAAAAAGACGGCTTTTTGGAGCGCCAGAGCTTACGTTCATTTCATGCATTTTGATTCCAGACGCAGAAAAACAAAAGGTTGAAAGCGGACGGCGAGTCAGCTTTCATCACCTCGGGCAACGGCACATTTGTCACAGACGTACTTGAATTGCACCAGGAAGGGTCAGTCTTATTACTGTTTAACAGACAGTGCAGCGAGGCGTCCTTCTAACCTCTTCTGACTGGGTTGGCTCGCTAAAGGGGTAAAGGGCAAAGATCAGGGGCCAAAGTGCTGACTAAGGCATGGAGGGACAAAGTCTGAGGCAACAATAGATGCTTATAACCTGCATTTCTCAAAAGAACTCAGAAGACAAATTAAACTGTTTATTCATGCAGAATAAGATGACTAAAACTATTCCACTTCTGTTTCAGCTGCTGGTGTCAGAAAATATGTTTATTTACAACCCCTCCTGCACCTTGAGCATTTTTTACATTTTGTTGTGGAACAACCACAGACTGCAACGTGTTTTACAGGGATGGTTGTGAAATGGAAGGAAAATTATCAGAGGTTCGTCTGAGAACTTTAGAGAACAAGCAGCATCATGACGACTCAGGAGCACAGCAGGCAGGTCAGGATGAAAGTTGCTGATGTGTTAAAGGGTTACGTTGTAAAAAAAAACAACATTTCAAGTTTTGAAAGTTCATTCTAGAAAAAAACCTAGAAAGTCATTCACATACCACAAGTGGCAATGTAGGATGGTTTAGGTTAAAGCACATTCATGTATTAGAATGCCCTGGTCAAAGTCAAAACCTAATCCAATGGGAAATGTGATGCAATAAAATGAAAACTGCTGGTGATAGATGCTTTCTATCCAAACTGAGCTAGAGTTAGTTTGAAAAAAAAAAAAAATTGACAATGGCAAAGACATGCAGAGACATATCCCAAATGGGTAATGATCCAGAGAGGCTGAATACAAATACAAATATTTTTACTTGCAGAATTTTTTTTTTAAAGTGTTATTTTCCATCCACTTGACAATGACTTGACTTTGTGTTGGTCTGTCACATAAAATCCCACTGAAGTCTGTGATTGTTCCAAATTTCTGAATACCTCTTGCAAAGCACCGCAGGCTGGTGCCACACCGGAGCACCAGACAGAGATAATCCAATTCAAAGCGGCACAAAGCAAAACTAATAAAGCACCTTGAAGATTTCCATCAATGCTAACTATGTTCACAGTTAGCAGCATAATTGCATAAATTGCCAAAAGAAATTGTCAACACCGCTCTTTTAAGAATAAATCAATAACAAAATCAACAATGTTCCATTAAATATTAAATATTGATTCGAGCCGGCAGAGCAAACAGCTATTTTATTTTTTTTTCTTTTAATAAATTTTCGACTTTAAACATTTCATTTCCATGCATGTGCTATCTAAATTCATGTTGCAGCTACCGGTGCAGGTCAATACAGTGTGAAGGTTGCTTAAATAGATAATTACGAATGTGGGCGGAGGTTTCTTTTTCATTTCCCTTCCCTGTCTTCCCTCTTTGTTCTGATCTCCCCACTCCCAGCAGCTACCCCCTCGTCTCCGCTGCCTCTCCAGGCCTCAGAGAAGTCACCCTCTAATGCATCCCCGAGACCCTCCGAGGAGAATGAGAGGCTTTTGCGTTGCCAGGGTTTCAAACCAACAGAGAGAGAGAGAGAGAGAAAGGGGGAGCCATTGATCGTTACCTTTAGCCATCCTATTGAGGACCATGTCAATCAGGATGTAGGTCCCACTCCTGCCGGCTCCGTCACTGCAGAGACAGGAGAGATGCGGAGATCATTAAGGTGGCGGCACAAAACGCTTTAATCTCAGAGTGTTCTTCTTATGAGGAAACAAATTGCTCATTTACATCGGCATCTGCTGTGAGACTTTTGAGTATATTTAAACACAAATTAGTCTATGCATACAGAAGCACACTTCTTTATTTGCATAAAACACGATGCTGGATGTGAAGCGGGAGAAAGAAAATGATCTAAGTCCTTAGCATTCTTGGGAGAAATACCCAAACAGATCTGAATATTTCCAATAAATGTAATTACGCTAAACCTTTTGCACATGAGCGCATGTGTGGTCTTGAGAGTGACTGTTGGAGAGAGAGGGAGAGAGAGAGAGAGAGACAGAGAGCGCAAGAAAGAAAGAGAGAGCGAGAGAGAATGGTTTTCTAAGGCACACTGGGGACAAAAGCTTTTAAATTCATGCACCTCAGGAGCAGAGGAGAGGTTGAGAGGCCAGGGGCGGTTCGAGAACAGCTTTTGGAGAGCCTTGCTTTTCCATTACTCCAGAGATAGCCCCATGAAAAGCCTCCCTTTGTGCCCGCCGGCCATTCAGCAGCTCTGCATGTTAATTGCAAACAAGGCGTGGACATCTCTCTAATAAAGGCACGGCCAATAAAAAAAAAGGAGAGCTGCCTGAGCACCACGGCTTCATTAATCCAGCGCTAGATGCTCGGCTCCTTAGAGAGGGAGAGAGTAGGCTTACTGGCCCCATGCATGACTTAACAGGATGTGACTATCAAAAGTGGTCTGACAGATACTTGGTGTTTAATGCAAGCCAATCAAAGCTGGTTAACTAACTCAACCAGATGGGAAATGGAATGGTCTACCGTTCAATAAGCTTGTGCCACATTATTTACATAAGAAACAGAGAGCGGAATAAACAGCGTTGGACCTAGAGTGGATTTTAAAATATAAAAGTTGTAACACACACACACACACGCACACACACAACAAACAGGTGTACTTGCCTGCAGTGAACAATTATAGGGCAAGATCGGCCACGGTAGCACTTGTTAACCTTTCTGGAATAAAGCAAAAGAGAAGAGACAATGTTACTGCGAGCTTGATGAAAAAAGCCTCAGACGCAGGGGCCTGAATAGTTTCTTTTTGGTTGAATGAAAATAGCGATAATCACAGCAAATGTGACTCAAGAGGGACTTGTGCACTGCGATCTGGATAAAAATTAACAACATTCAAAGCAACAAACACAAATCTGAGATGCTTCCTCCTCCTCCTGCTCCTGTCAATCAGTCAGAAAGAAAGCCGTAAATAAATCCATCATCAGGTTAGTAACAGTGAATCGCTCTCTCTGACGTGTCGGTGATGGACGTGGCGGTGTGATGTTGTGATTGCGGCACGCCAACGCATTAACCTCGGCCAATTATGAATGTTATACACCACGGGCAACGGTGAAGGCCAACAAGCCTTTTCACACCCCGCTGCTGCCATGGCAACTGACTACACCAAGACCTTCCACCAGTGCCTCTTTGCTTCCTTTCATTTCTCCAGTAGTGAGATAGCTCAATTTACTGGCCACATTCTTGTTTTTGTAGGGTTTCAATATGTGATATTTAGAATAAGAAATAAATACATATGGAATTATGAAATGTCTACAATAACGAGTCAACATAAATTTGCACAAATATTTTTGTAATGAGTAATGATAAAACTGAAAACCATTTGAAAGCATTTTAAAATTTATGAAGTGTTGGTTTCAGAACTACAAAATTTACCGTCGCTGTTTTTGTGCTTTAAACAGAAAATCAATTTTCTTTCTGGTGCAGCAAAACCTCCTCCCTAACTTGTTGCTGTGAGATGTAAGTCTGCTTTGTATGGCTCAAAGGGTGGAAGCTACCTGAAGTAGACTGTTTATTTCACAGACATGCTAACTCTTGAGTCTCTTACAAACAACAATTAGCATTTATGCATGCAAGACAAATAGCTTGTTCCTGGTTCACCACAGGGGACAACAAGTCACACGTTTTAACATTATTGAGTAAATTAACTTTATCTTTGCTAGTAGTCAACCTGTAGTCGGTTGTTTATTTTACAGACATGCTAAATCTCATTTGTTCTAACCCTTTCAAGAGCAAGCTCGTCAGAGTGTTTTGTAGGCTGTAGGACGTTTGACAAGCTGAAAGGTATTTGAATTAAATAATTTGCGTTTTTATCAGCTATAGTAAGCCTGCAGATTGCTGGTATCTTACAAACATACATGCTAATTCTTGTAGATGCTAACATCCTCAAGAGTCAGCATGTCTGTTTATAAAAAATAAAAAAAAAGCCAATTGCAGGCTTGCTACTGGCAATGGTATTCCCAATAGCGAACCTACATTAAGCAAATAAGCATTGGAATGTTAGAAAATGTGCAAGCTTTTGCTTAATTTGATGTTTTATCCCCATTAATGAGTATAGGCAGTTGATTTTTCTAAGCTAAAATTTAATTGGGCTAACATTGTACAAAGTTACTTTTGTTCACAAAATTAGCTGTCTAGTTGAGGCTCGCTGATAGGTATTTCAAACCTCATTAAATAGCTAGACATTAATTTCTTTAAGTTCCTTTAAACAGAGCAAACCAACATAAAGCTATTAATAGTTCATTCTGTATTGTGTTAGAGGTCTTCCTCTACTTCAAAGGTCACTTTAATACAAATGAAAATCCCCAAATCTTTTGCATCTTTTTTTTAGTTGACATTAAATTGACTTTAAATATTAACCCTGGAGCTCAGACTCCAATTTCAGCCTTGATTTGTAAAATTTACTGTTTTCTTGTGCACAGTTGTGCATCACAATTAAAATAACTTTTAAACCCAAACTACAAATATCATGATACATATGCTAATTAATATCACAGTAGTATATTGTATTGTTTTTGCTAGTTAACTGTTTACAATATAGCGAATAGGTCATGGGATTTAAAGTGTAACACTGATGCACTTATGTGAATTTTATTTTGACTATTGCTAAGTCATTAGCATTGCAGAAAAGCTTACAAATATATGGACTGAAAAACAAATAGGATAAAATGCATGCATTTTTTTTGTTTTTATTAAAATTTTTATTATGTCCAGAGTACGTCTTTTGGATACTTTGTTGTACAAATGAACATGAGAATTAAACACAACCTTCTAAGATAGCTGAAGTTCCCATGCAAGCCATAGGGCGGAGCAAGTGAGAGGAGGGGAAGGGGAACAGAGTCAGGAGTGAAAGAAAGACAGTGTGTGCACAGGCCTGGCTGAGGAGACACAGTTTCCAATGATCACTTTTGTGACTATGCAACTGGGCTCATATTACTAGCTGCAACATCACAAAAATGACACTGGCCACCGCAAAAAAACCAACACGGCCAAAAACCACAAACACTGAGAGTGTTGGAGTGCCTTGTGTGGATCGGAGAGCTTTAAGTAACCTGCAGTGGCATTTACGAAGCTCAGTCAAAGCTAACTGAATCTCAGCAGAGCAAACAATGTGCAGGTAAATTAAACAGCTCAAACCTACACACCAATTAATATATACACGACTGAAATTAATTTGGAAGAAATAGCGCAAACCGGCTTAGGTAAGTGTGTGAACGTCACAATCTTTCACCGTTTTCATTACAAATGAGAGGGGCAGACTTCCATCCACAAATCAGATGCGTCTATTCTCATTTGGAGGGTTTTTGCCTATCCCTCCCGGGTTTTCCCAGAGGAATACTCCAGCTCTTCTGCCAGAACACATTATCTGGAGAAAAAAGTGAGGTTATTCAGTCACTAGCTTTCCGCCCCGTCTCCTGTGTTTTGGTGAGACAGCTCTCATTTAATTGGGCGTTTGAATTAGGTGTTTTATTATTCTTTCTTTCTTTTTGTCCCAAGCCAAGCCAGGCAGTGTGGAGCCGTTAATTTGCTGCATCACATGTGCTGGAGGGAGGTGAGGGAGATCGGCCTGGGATGAAAGGGACGGGACAGAAACTGGGTCCTTATTAAGAACAACCGTTCTCTCCAAGAAAAAAAAAAAAAAAAAAAAAAAAGGCAGAGGGAGCAAAAAAGAAGAACCGGAGAGGCAGGATAAGGGAAGGTGATTAAAAAACAAGCAAGGAATAAAAGGTCAGCTGTAAATATGAAAATCTGTCTGAAATCCAGCTAGGCAAGACTCCTGGGTTCTTCTCTCTACCTGCGGAAGTCTAACAGGGTCCGGGCTGAGCTGGGGATCCCGCGGTCCATCCAGGACAGGAAGTGGAACTGGGTCACCGTGCGCGTCTCGTTGGTCTGCAGGTTTTTCAGGTAGAAACTCCGGACCAGGAAATCTTCACACCAGATGTGTTCAGACACCAAATTGACCTAAATATTGCCAAAACAAAGGCAGAAATGAATTTAATCTGCACAACTCTAAAATACAACTGCTCAAATATTAGCTTACACAATCAAATTAAATAAGTTGGCTCTTGCTACATAACAATTTCAAGAATTTTTTTTCTTTTTCTTTTTTTCCGGCCAAGAAACTTTCGAAGAAATTATGCATAATTAGGGACAACCTGCTGCACTCTTCATGTACTGCTGAACACTTCGTGTTCCTCCTTCTCCTAAATTAAAGTCATTTTGTGGCAAAATGAGACGTAACTAAGTCAGAAAACAAAGAATGTGAGCGTAATTAGCTCACTTTGAATATGCACATGCTTCAGTGCTGAACTGAGAAGACAAATAAACTTTAGGTTATCTTTGTTTGTTGTTGGAACTAGAAATTCTGAACTCAGACATGTAATTTGAAGGAGCAACACCTCTGGAGAATTGCGGTGTTTTGTAATTTGCTGATTTTGAAAATTTTACACCCATTTTCCTTAACGAGTTTATGTTTTACCTTGCAATTTTTTGACAGACAGAAAATAACATTGGGAGGAATCGTCCTACTCAATGTTTTAGTTCTTCTTTTGCATCTTAGCTCTTAATGTTGATGGAATATACCTGTTTTGTAGTCCTTTTTGTTGTTGTTTTTTCACAAATACATACATGCATCTCAATAATTTTGAATGTCATCAAAAAGTTCAGTTATTTCAGTATCTCTACTTAGAAAAGTGAAGCCATTCTACAAACACACAAAGAGTGAGGTATTTCAGGAACTTAGTTCTATTAATTTTACATTCTTTTATATATATATATATATATATATATATATATATATATATATATATATATATATATATATATATATATATATATATATATATATTTCAAGTGCATAAATAATATGTAATGACCATGTTTTGGTCAATACAATCATGACAACCTTCCAGAGTAGTAGAAGCCACAAAAAAAGAAAATCACTGTTAAAGGAGCTGGATGCATCCAAGCATTTTAATGGAAAGTTGAGTGGAAGAGCACCAGATCTTGGCCCTTTAGTATTTCTGGTTTACATACTCTGTCTTCTGCATATTTTGAGCACTTGTATCCCTGCTACACATATAACATTCTGTTATAAATCTATGTTAAGCCTGATGAAGTCTACATGTCTTATATAAGTGCTTAGACCTTTTATTTATAATTTACAAATACCATGTAGCTCTAGTATAAGGAAGCTCTTGGTCTTCTAGTTTATCATGACAAGTCTTTCATCTTTGACTATGGTAAACTGTGAGGAATAATCTTGAGCTATATAACTTTTGTGTCTAATAAAACTATTGATGATATTCTAAATTAGTGAAAGGAACCAGTAACTTTTGGAAATTTTCACTTTTAGTAAAAAAAAACTGATGACAGGTGCCCACTTGTCACCGGTGTCACACATCTTTGTGTGATGCTCTGGTTATTTGGCAAATCAGAGCCAAATTTATCTTCAGGATCTGGTTTGCAGAATAGATTTTTAATCATTTGGAATATTTTGAGAAAAATATAACAAGTTCTGCACCTAGTTCTGATTTAAAACAATATCAAACAGTCAATATGGATGTTTTTGCTTGTGAAATTCAACAGTGCTAAAATAACCAAATATCAACATTTGACAAACGCTTGATTTCATCACTTGGATCCAGCTTTTGGACATTTAGGTGGATTTTCAAAACAGCATGGAAGTTTTGACAGAAAACAACCAGAAACACTGTGAGGCTCGAAAATATAGTACCAACATGTTGCTGCTGTTTTGCAACACGCTATGTTTGTTGTTTTAGTTGAGAGAGATTTCTTAAAGTCGCAGCTTGTAAAATCCTACGTTTAGTTTTTCCAGGTGCACAGACTTTATGCCTGCTGTTGCATACCTCGTATATGTGGTAGATGTCTGATCCCTCATCAGGCCAGTAGTGGTGACACTGCTTTACTCCATTTTCCGACAGAGGGGTCAGCATCACAATGACGACACAGCCGCTCTCCCACACCATCTGAACATTAGGAGAAAAGAAACGCATCCGCACGTCAGACGACAATCAGCATTCGCATATGCAGACTTACTACGGACTAATGTGCACCTGAACTGGGCCGCTAAGAGCAGCACATTGCGCTGCACCCTTGTATTGGGGTGAAATTGTTTTCTTTATCTTTGTGCAAGAGGTATGAATAAATGTCACCTCTTTGCATGTGAGAAATGGTGAATGTTGGGCGGATGAGTGGGGGTGCTGAGTGCCTGTTGTCGCTCTCTCTGGCGTCGGAACGAGATCACAACATCTTTTCCACTGCCGCTCCATTTCATCTTATCGCAATCTAATGCGTCCTTGGGAAGACATGGAGGCCCACTGGCAGCCATTAGGAAAATGAGGAGGAAATGCAGGTTTTATGATTGCTATAAAAACACAATGGCCTCGACTATACACTAATCACAAGCTCCTGCGATCCAGCCCAGTGGACACATTACACGCCAACTGTGCCAACTGTGCCAAGATGTGATGAGATTTGGCAAGGTGATAATGTGAGGGAAAATTTACTCATTTAGTCTTGTGCAATTTAGCTCACCTGAGGTAAAAGTGGAGCCCTATATGTCCCATCTCTACCTAAAACAACCCCACAATCTTTTTTTTTTTTTTTTTTTTTTTTTTTAATTGGGTTTAAGAGTTTTTAACCCCCACAGGGAATACAACACCCCAC
>NW_015114134.1:37567-43000 GCF_001443285.1 Poecilia latipinna
AAATGTGATTAAGAGTTTCTAAACTCCACAGAGCATACATCAACCCACTGACTTTTACTCGGCGAACTCATGCAGATTGGCTTCTCATTCTGAGGGGAAGCAAGCATGAAGGCCCAGCAGTACTAAGGTAATAGAGGGGAGATGGATGAAGGAGTAAAGTAAAGGATGAAGGGATGGAGGAATGAGGAGCAGAGGATTAGAGCCAAGCAGCCTTTCAGAGCACCGCCTGGGGCCCGGCGTGGATTAGATAGGAGAGAGCAAAAAGATTCGCCTTCTGCATGGTCCATTTGCATGAGTGTGCCAGTGTTTTTTTAATTTATTTATTTTTGTGTGTGTGTGTGTTTGTTCGCTTTTAATGGGTGAAAGTGTGTTTCTTTTCAGTCCTGCAACAAACCAACGTTCGCCATACTGAATAATGAATAGCTGTACATTCTGCAAGTCAATCAAACTTTATGTGTTGCTTTGTTATTTTGTGCTTAGTTGGGAAAGATTACGAGTTGAGTTCATTGCCTAAGAAACAAATATATAAACAAAGTTTTCATTCATACGGAAAAAGGAAGCATAGAAGCAGATAGTCCTAAAAAATTAGGATATCCCATGAAATATTTAGATTTTTCTGAGGAAATGCTTTAATATCCAATTCAATTTTCTTTTCTTTTATATTTCTAACATGTAGAGTAGAATTGTTTACTTGTAGCAAGAAGGTCCTGGATTCGACTCCTAGCCTTGGGTCTTTCTGCTTGTTCTCCCTGTGCATGCATAGGTTCTCTCTGGGTAGTCCAGTTTTCTCACACAGTCCAAAAGCGTGATTGTTAGGACAATTTCTCTCTGTGAAAGATGTGAGTGTGTGCTCATGGTTGTCTTTGCTGTGTCTTTCTGTTGCCCTGTGATGCATTGGCAACCTGTCCAAGGTTTACCCCATCTCTTGCCTAACGACAGCTAGAGAGAGGAACCAGCCCATGATATTGAATGGTTAAAAAATGGATAGATGGATATTTTGTGAAAATAATGTGATTTAACTTCAGGTACCCTTTACAGGCTAAGCTTTTTTATTCATTAAACAAAAAGATTACAAAAATAAACTTGAATGCAAGAAAAGGTAGAACTCCAGTGACTAGTAGCTTCACTTTGGATAAGATAACTTGGCTGAAATGACTTAAGTAAGTCACTTCTCCAGATCTACTAGTCTCTGAGGAAAGTTTAAGGGATTTCTTGTAGGTATGTATCAAAAACAACAACAGCAGGGCTTTGACTTTGCCAGTTTGTACTTTTCCATCTCTTAGTCTTCAGGCAGTCCTTGGTGGTTTGGCTGGAACCTCTTGGGTGACTATCATGTTATAGAGCCCGGTTCTGTTTCATCTCATCTATTTTACAGATGACATCACATTTTCATCAAGCACCCCCAGAGTTCATGGTGGATTCTGGGATGGCAGGGTGGCAAAGTGCTGAAACAAACTATCCCCAAAGCTATGACGCTTCCATTGCTATGACTCGAAGTAAGTAAGTTCTTTATCTTCAGGTTTCCAAACAAGTAAATGTCTGTAGAAATAAATTTGTTCCACAAGTCTTGGCATCCATTTCCTTCAGTTGAAAGTTTCTATTTTTGTTGGAGAGCAAACATTTCCTGCTTACTCACCTCCCATAGAAGTTGCACTATTACAGGTTTCTTCTGGGTACTGTTTTTCTAGTGCAAAGGACAAGACCACTCTAAATTTGCTGCTCTCTTCAAGCCCCAAACACCTCCTTCCAAACTAAAACTCAGCACCGTCGCGATTATCCAAAATGAGTTCAGCCTCCGATGCAGAGTGCAGGACCAGCTGGTCCACCAGGATTTATGCCTCTCACTTCCACAGCCCGGTCACGTCTATCTGGAGTCACTTCACCATATGGAGGTGATGGACCCACTAATTACTACAGTGCTGTCCTATTAACACAGAAGAATGCTATTTGGCAACCGTGCATCATTTAAGGCGCACTTCAACACAACCTGACATGTTTTATGACGGCCTCCATATGCAGTAATTGATGGGGAGGATTTATTTACATTCACAGACAAGGTGAGAAGTGGCTCTCAGATATAACGCAAATATGAGCTAATACCAGCACCATTTAGCTCGTACATACAATAGTTTTGCTTTTATCATAATTTAGTGATCCTGTTTGTTTTCAAGATGTCCAGTGATGATCATTTAAATTCTTGTTTTTGTTATGATGATAAAATAAAATCATGTAAATGGATATATGTATACAGTTCACCTGAAGAAACATACAAAAAAACTAATCTGTGATGTAAACATGTAAAAACAAGCAGTCCTAGTTGAATTTTTCTGACTTTTCCTCATATAATCCCCTATGCAATATTGTACAAATGTATCAGTCAGGAGAGGGGTACAAATAATTACACAGAATGAATTTATATAACATGCACAGCAGTGATATTACGAAAACTGTAAATTTGTACAGATTTCCTGAAAAGACAATATATAAACTGGTCAGGGAGGCGAATGGCAGCCCTGAAGGATGTGCAGGAGTTTCCAAAAATACTACTTGTATTTAACACGTGACAGCATTCCACTGTATGGTCAACATGTCTAAGCTAAGGAGTAAAAATGTGGGACAAAAGTATTTACTTCCAAGAAAACTTCCAGGCCTGGGAAAAAAAAAAATCCCCAAACCTTTTGGGAGAATAGGTTATCGGGCTGATGAAATACAACGTAACCTTTTAGCCACTATTCCAAAAACCTACACTGAGCATAATCACATCATGCACAGTGAAATGTAGCATCTTCATGTTCTGTGATTAACTTTCGTAAGATAAAATCCAAAAATGTATTTCAGTCCAAAGCCTTCAAGAGTCAGCTAGAATTCTTAAAGATCCAAATTCGCATAAGAATGAATTTTGACAAAAAATGATCAGGGATTATTTTCTGTTTATGTTTAATACAAGGCAACTTGGGGTAAAACGTGAGATCCCACACTGACTTGCTGGCTATGTGCAAGCCTTTCTACTTCACACCAAGAGCACAAAACTGTGATGTCAGAGTCCTTTCTCCATAGCCAACATGACAAGAGCTCCTTCAGGAAGGATTTAGATGCAACCACATAAAAAAGGGTTTAAATTACAAAGAAACAGTAACAAAAGTGACTCTACTGTACCAGAGCAGTTCTAAACCCAACCCCCTTCAAAAACACTACCTCCCAATTTCACAGTAAAACTTAGTCATATGTCTTATTTGCTGTGTATCCCTGAATGAAGTGTAGCAGAAATGGTCAATAAACCCTCATGATGCTGACAGTTTGAAAAAGTCATGCAACCGGCAGGGAAAATAAGAACTCTTGTCCACGTTAAATCACACCACATGCCAAAAAACGTCTATGAGCTCAACCCAACATTTCTTCTGCTGTTACTTCATTGATCCTCCCTCATCTGCATATACTGAGAATGACAAAAACCCACAGAGCTCTTTTTACTGCAGAAAAGTGAATGTGAAAAATAAAAATAAAAGCCTTACCTGCCAAAAGTCTGCCACAGTGGAAGCAAGTGGCCCCTGGGCGGCAATGTAAGTGGGATTGCGAGGGTCGTGATCCATCTGGGAGAGGAAGAGCAAAGGATGTGAGACAAAAAATCCAGTCTGATTTCATCAAAGCTTCAATATGGGTGAAGAAACACACAAACATCGACTGAAAGAAACCCACTTTTCCAGTCTTTCTTATAACTTATAACCGCAAACGTTACATACGGAGAAGAGGGCAACATATAGACACTGAACTTTCCCTGTGAGCACTTCCAAAGCTTATGATGCAACAGATCTTTTTGAAGTTTATGATTGGAAAAAAGCGGCAAATCTGGTGGCTAATCTGACTTTATACACCTGATTTTCAATGAGATTTTGCTTATTAGTATTTTCACATGCACACCCTCGCTCCAACACTTTGTAGAACGGCTTCAAAGCCAAGAAGTGGCTGAGATGAGGGAGACCCATGATGAAAATTAAGGAGTGGGATTTATTGTGAGAATGTAGTGAGGCTTCGTTCCCTACCTGCATATTAAATATGTATTTTTATATCCAAGCATCAAGAGAGGTTTCTCTGCACCTATTTAAGAAAAATAATTATCAGCAGAACAATAATTCTGTAAATATTTGTAGAATAACAAGGAGGTCTTATTAATACATGTTTAACTTATTGGATGAAGTTTGACAAAAAGTTTTTATGACAACTAAAAGTGAATTCTTTGACTTTTCAACCAACCAGTGAGACTAAACAGTCACTCAGTTACAACATTTAAAAAACTGTATTAACTTGAAGCGCAATCAGGGAACTGCTAAATCAAGATCCGCTACATAATTTTTGCTTTCTGCCTACTTTGACGTTGGCTCTCACCATCAAAAGCAAAACAATTTAGGAGTATTTTTTCCTCAGTCTCAGTGCACAGCTGTTCTCTCTATTATTCTGGGCAACTGGAATTCATTTTAAAGCTCTGAAATGCTGAAAATGCAAAAAAAAAAAAAAAAAAAAAAGGGAAAAATTATTTTTAAAGGATTTTAAGATGTGCAATTTAAGGTTCCATAAAATGGAATATTACTGGAGTAACCTCAGTTTTCTCTGGCACAATGTTGCCCCTCTCTCGCCTGTGACTCTGTACTGCTGGTCAGCTGGCTGAAAGAAAGTTACTAAAATTTACTGGAAAAACAATGTTGACCGTTTTTAAATTTTATTTAGTGAATTGCAAACAGCAAATCTGCCAAGTAGGTGACTGAAGACTAGCTACCACAGCCTGACAAGTTAAGCTACTAATATGAGCTTGTTGTTTATGGAAGGAAAAAGTAATAAAAAAAAAGGCTCTGCTCTGCAAAAAAAAAAAAATTGGTCTTAAATTACATACAAGCCATAACTATGTTGCTTAGTTTCCCCTTCGTCCTTCCTGATTAAAATTCCTCAAATACATTAGACACAAAAAAAAACCTAAAAAAAAAAAGTCCACAGAAATAAAACGGCGATGCCAAATGCTAGCCACTCGCTTCAGCCAATCTCAAGGATGCAGGCCCTGCTGTAGCTATTGCGCCTGCATCCTAACATGAATACTAAAGCAGAAACATGAAAGAGGAAAGAGCAGCCCTGCATTTCAGCTGTGGTTCCCTGTGCCGTTGTGGAATGAAGATAGACTGCAACAAAAGAGAAATGCAAAGAAGTGCTCCTTTGGCTTTGAGTGAAATTGCTTGGACAGAAAACGGCTCAAACGAAACATCTGCTCCAGGAGAAACATCTTAGCTTTCACACACCGTGCCTTGATCCTGCTTTTCTGTAAGATAGAGGGGTTGGACAGTAAATGGCTGCTAAGCTCAACCCAGAGTCCCAGACAAAAAAAAAAAAAAAAAAAAAAAAAAGGTGGGAAAGGCTGTAAGTTTTTTAAAAAAAAAAAACAGGGGGGTT
>NW_015114134.1:46162-52360 GCF_001443285.1 Poecilia latipinna
AAAAAAAGGGGGTTGTGACTTAAAAGGGCTTTAAACCCAACCCAAGATCCCAAAAAAAAAAAAAAAAAAAAAAAAACGTTGGGTGGAAACTGCTGAAATTTTGCAAAAAATGCCAAGACGAGGGTTGTGTCTGCACTTTCCTTTGAACTATTCCTCACCCTAATGATGCTGTACATCCAGGATCTCTCGCATCATTCGTGGTCGAGACTTTGCCTTCTTTTTTTTTTTTTTGGCCTTTTTTCTAATGCTAGATGTCACCCTGTGCTCAGCAAGGAGCACAGATACACTCCCCTCCCCCGCGTGACCTTTCATTCCCAGAACGAAGTGCCAGATTATTTACTGAAAGCCCCCTGAAGTAAATTAGAAAGAAGAAGCCACGGCAACAGGCATAATTATTACAGTTTTTCTCAGGTCACACCCTTTTGTGCTGCAATTATTGTCCTTTCATTCTCATATTGCCGCATACCCCAATACTTCAAACATATTCTTTAAACCATAACTGAGGTGTCTTGGAGAACTTTTCTAATCCTTCTAATCAAGAGATACGCTCATTGATTCACCACCAATCGGAATCAACCCATTTCCCTTCGATTGGCTCAAAATGGTGCTTGGCAAAAATCAAATTGAAAAAAAAAAAAAATCTCTGTTCTAATGTGAATCTTTACAAACTTCTATTCCAGACTGATGAACTCAGTGACAATTTTACCAACTATGAAATTAAATGTTGCACCCTGACACTGTTTTAAGATAAACATAAGATAAACATAGCTCTATGAATATGCTGGTACATAATCAAGTGATATAAATAGGTCTCCATTGTTGGTTTCTGAATAGTAATAGGCTTTTAGAGCAGCTGTGTGTGTGTGTGTGTGTGTGTGTGTGTGTGTGTGTGCCATCCTCATCTGTCGGCTAAGGAAAATTTTGGCACTGTATTTGAAATGCATAGCTTCCTGTTCGCTTTGATGGAATCCCTTCTCGGTGGCCTCGGGGGAAATCATGGCTGACAATGGTTTTTGGGGAAAAGAAATAAAACAAAAAAAAACAAAAAACATACAGACACAAAAATAAGTCGTAGCGTTCTCCAATATGGATCTCTTTCTGTATTTGCATGGGATGTGTTTTGTCAGTCAGAAAATGTGGAATTTTTCATGAGTGAGAGTGGAAAGCAAGGTATTGGTTGTAAAAGTGATCTGACATATTCACTGGTGCTTGCTGTGAATATATTCCATTCTTTTATATGGAATATAAAAGAAAACGGATCAGCAACAATTTAATCCAGACAACAACTTACAGCTGCAAAATAATTCGCAGTCCTTTAAAACCAAAAAAAACCAAAAAAAAAAACATAAGCCTTCTCCACATTTTCTCACATTATAATCACAAACCTGTCTGTAATCTATTCAAATTTAATGTCATAAACTAATATAAAGTTGTAAATAACTGACAAAAACTGATTTTCACATGTTTTAACATATGAAACTCTGAAGAGTGTTTTGTTTGAATTAGCTGCCTTCACCCCTTAATACAAGCCATTGCAAAAAAAAAAAGTAAAAATAACTCTTTCGAAAACAAAATGTGTTAGTTGCGCAAAACAGACAACACTGTGGCGACATAATGCTGTCCGGATGCTTTTCTTCAGCATTAGTCGACAGAGGACCATCTTAGATGTAAATCTGTTATAAAATGCAAATAAGTTGAGATGTGCACCCATAATGAGCCATTCTGAAAAGGCTTCCTCTTGTGTTAGAATGGCCCAATCAAAGTCCAGATCTAAATCTGAGGTTAGAAATGAATGTTCCTATAATGCTTTCATTCAATCTGATTGGACGTCTTCACAATTATGTACTGTTTTGTGTTGATCTGTCACATTAAATGTGTCAGGACTGTGATTGTTCCATGTCAGAATGTGAAACAGGTGTGAGCATTAGCATGTAGTGCAACTAAAATAAGCACTACTTACTATGGGACTGGCATTGATGTAATCCGAGTTGCTGTGGTTGTTCTCTGATTTCAAGGTGATCCGGGAATGATCATCTGAAATGAAGATGCATAATTCATCTGTACAAGTTTCAACATCCTTTCCTTCCTGCACAGCAACTGCAGGATTTTTGAACAGCAGCACCAGAACATGAAAACTGAAGGACGTTCAGTTTCACCAGACTTTCATCAGACACAAAAACACACACAAGGTGTCTCCAAACCTCTCCCTTCACCCTAAATAAAAGATTTTTTGACCCTAACAAGGTTTGGTTTTAATCTGTCAAACTGACATTTCTAAACAATGCCAACTTGAAAAAAGCCTCGAGATTAATTTGCAATGAAGACACCTGTTTGGTATTCTTGTGAGACACAGTGTTGAATTTAAAAGATACTTACAAATAGGCACGATTAAAACTTAGTCAACATTCATTTGGCTCAACCCTAAATAATATCCTACATTGATGTTTAATAAATGTTTTTTTTAAGTAGATCTGCACTAATTTGGATATAATTTTTTTACACATTTGGAAAAAAATCTCAGTCCAGATGGGCTCTGAAATACCAACTAAAAGACTGAGATATTTATGCCATGCCAGTAGGTGGCAATAATGTTACCACTGACATCAAAACTCAGAGGAAGAACATCCTCGACAGACTGAAGTACTGCTGGGCTAAAGATTCTTTCAAAATCATGAAGTTTGTCACATTATTTTTGCTTTACACAGATTTTTTTTGTTGTTGATATATGATTAACAATAAGAAGAAAATCACCATCAAAAGCAGAATCATGTTATACATATATTACAGATTATTTCAAAGGTGCTAAATAATTGCAGGAGTCGCCCCCCACTGGCCATTAGAGGACGTGGATTTACTTTTTCACGTCAACACTTTTAGCCATCTTTTGCTAAAAGTCATGGTTTTTCCTTTGCTAAGTTCATCACCTTTACCTTAACTCTTTAAAGAGGTCCTTGATCTAAATAGGAACCTGTAGCGTTTCAGATGGTAAGATGAACTTTTAAAAACCTGCTAAACTGAATACTACAAAGCAGAGATTTAGTATCTTAGAAAACACAGCAATAAGAAACAAGTACCGGGAACACACAGGGGAAAAAAACACTCAACTAAGAACAAATCTAAGTAAAATGGAAGAAAATAGAACAGAAACAAATCTTAATCCATTTGGGCAACTTGTGATTAGTCGGACTGGAATGTCTCTGAAAGTAGAAACAAAGAATCTTCTTTTTTTTTTTTCCTTGCATTTTGCATTTCTCTAAATGAATGAATAGTTGTTAGGATTATTATTTATTGTTTTTTGTTTTAAATAAGCCAGTGATGCTTTGGCTTGCCAGACTTATAGCTGTGACCAACTGTCACTGCAACTGCTTCCTACAGTATCCACCCCCCGCCCCCCCCAAAAAAGGGTCCCTGGTGCCACATTTGTATAAAAACAAACTTAAAGGGAGGTTTTTCAAGGGCTGTTCAGCCAACTTGTAGTCAAGACTTTGACTTTGTCACCCTCACTGCCATAACAAGAAGATACAGCTTCATATCACATTTAATTTTATTAATACAGTACAAAGTGTTTTAAAGACACTTAGGGTACATATTTATAGATATATATGTAGACAGAGACAGATTTTCAAGGAGGGATTTATAAAGTAAGTGTAATAGACACTTTTTGGCAAGACAGCTGCCAGTGATTGTTTGCTTTGGAAGCATATTTTCCAAAGTATTGTTCTGGCCTGTTTATCAGTCTGCTTTTATACTCCATCTGTTTAAAGAAAGTGATGCAAACACATTGCTGACCCTTCATTCTTCCCATCTTGGACATAATAGAGACACTTTCACAAGCCAAACAGAACAACACCAACAAAAAGGAAAAGAAAGTAACAGATCTGAGGCAAACTTACAAACGACCACGGCATCAGCTCGGTTCCTCTTGGAGTTCTGCTCGCCTTGGCCAACGCTGCAGGCGCTGGGCTCGGCCTGGTAGGAGCACAGCGCCTCCCACTCGCGCTCCAGACGGTTCTTGTTCTTCAAGTGGTCCTCCATGTACGACTGGAGGGAGAACGGAGAGACCATTTTAAACAAGAAGCCAGAGCAAAAAGGAAAAAAAAAAAAAAATCATTTTCTACTGCGGTTTCAAGTCATTGCTTATTGTTGTGTATCAATCAAAATTCTGAAAATAGTAACCGAACAATAAAAATAGCAAATTATGATTCCTGAGCAGCTCGGGAAAGAGAAGGAAGATACCGAGGATCAAAGTAGGGAAGGGCGTCATAATGTTGGCATATCTGTGCATGTGTGTTTGACCAAGAAACACACATAGACACACACTCGCACTCATACACACTGACACAATTAGGACTCCTGAAAGGTTTGTCTGCTTTGGAAATACTTCAGGGGTGTTTCAATCACGTCCCTCACTGCTTGCACAGCCGCTGATAAGATTGTCTGCATTTAAGCCGTCGGTTGGAGAAGACAAAATTGAATTCGCTCTAGAGACAAAGATGGAGAAAGAAAAAAGGGGGAGGGGCAAGTAGCAGCCTGCCTGCATGCGCGCACGCACGTCTGTGTGTGTGTGTGTGTGTGTGTGTGTGTGTGCAGTCTGCTAAACCAGGGCAAGTCTTATGGAGCTTAGAGTTTGTGCTGGCAAGGAGATTCTTATTCTTTTTATTCTTTTTTTTAGTGTGGAACATTATTCCTGTATCATGGCTCTCTTTCCGATGGGGGTTAGATGGTTCAGTCCGCCTATTGTGCGAGAGAGAAGATTACAGACTCATAAACTGATGTCAGGGATCAGCTGGCTAATACAATGACAATGATACCCAGATGTGCCGTGTTTTTATCCCGTATTAAGAGCGGTATATAGGTAGGCCGGGCAAAGAGGTGATGCTCCGCTTTCGCTACATCGAATTCATTCATTCATCCTGCCTGTCAGCCACAAAGAAAATCTTTGAAAAAGGAAAGTGACAATTACTTCCAAAAAGATAATCACAAATAAGCTTGTCCGACAGAATAATAGGCTATTAGCCTGTGAGACATCAGGAGTGTAAATTGAGGTGACTTTTCTATAAATGTTCCTCTAAAAATTCTGTTTTTATAACATTCTTGACATACAAACAGGTTTACTGTACTTGTACATGTTATGTTCCACAAATTAGGCAACAATATCATTCGGATATGTGGTAAAGGGGTATTTCACAACATTTTAATAGAACACACCAACCAGAATGAACCAAACTTTCAGTCAGAGATTAGCTGATTGGAAGCTAGAAAAGCAGATCTTTTTACTGATCAGTGAATGTCCCACACATAAGTACTAAACCGGGCGCTGACAAGATCTGTGGTTTGGGTGTTTTTAATTTGGGAACAAGACTCGGTTAGCTATTCTCAGAATCACTGAGGAGTTTAAAAACGGAGCCAAAGGAGGCAGAAATGCTGCAAGAAGATTCTGGGAAGAAAAGTTTACCTTCTATTTTCTAGCTACTGTTTGTTCAGAAACTGACAGAGAGAGTTCAGGGAAAAAATATGAAGATAAATTCACAGAGGTGGTGCTCCGCTTGTACACTACTATATTTCAATCTGTTGAAGACTCATGTTTGATAATTTATTGTCTACTTTGCAGTCTATTTCATGAAAAGGAGTGGAAGGAATATACTTCTTTTTAGTAGTGTTGTTATTATTATGGGTATTTATGTTCCACAATCTGTGATGCAGAGAGACACAGCTCTAAAACTCTTTTTTTTAAGGCTTTGTTTTACTTTATTGTAAAACGTTTTCCAAACCACTTCAATTCTGAATGTTGGTGTAAAGTATTTTCTTGTTATTCATTGTTCTACAATGACATTAGAAGCAGCTAAAATTTGTATCGGAAGGTCAAGTCTTTACAAAATTGGTGAACAGATCCCAGTCACAAAACTTATTAGTGCAAGCTTATTCGCAAACTTAGATTTTCTTTTCTTAAAAATTGTGGAAGATATAGTTTTATTTCAGCAGCGAATACAACAATATAAAAATAAAGAATGAATTAGTTGGACAAACAAATCAAGTTGTACTGTGTCATTTCAATATTAATACATTTAAAAGGTCATTTTTGATAGAAATTTTAATTCATATATCCTCTGATATATATATATATATATATATATATATATATATATATATATATATATATATATATATTTTATATGTATATATAGAATTTCTTCACAG
>NW_015114134.1:55513-94900 GCF_001443285.1 Poecilia latipinna
TATATATATATATATATATATATATATATATATATTCTGATATATATATATATATATATATATATATATATATATATATATATATATATATATATTATATATGTATAGTTAAAATGTCTTCACAGAGAACAAAGTGGAAGTGATTTTTCTTTGCTTTTGTACACAACTAAAGCTGATTTCTTCACTTGTTATGAACTAAATCCTCTAAAAACCATGATGCACTGCCATGTGGAAGCTGGCATTTTATTCAGCATTGTGGCATTTCATGTTTGTTTTAGCATCTGAACCAACTTCAAACTCATTTTGTGATCTATTTTTCTTTATTTTCTTTTTAAAGGTTAAAAACAAAAACAAAAAAGTGCTGTGTTTGGTATCAAAATCAGTTTAAAGAACTGATCTAAGCTGCGCTTGAGACCAAGAGAGTTGTGAAAAAGAGTTTGACAGAAACTTGCTTGACTTGTTTAAATTCATATAAAAAAATTACTTCATTTTCTAAACATGTTAATTTATCAACACTCTCTATATATTAAATTAAACTTAAACTAAAATATTTTTCATCCCCTTCTTTCTTTGCTTCTTATTTATCCAAACCTGGGAAACAACATGGCTTTTCAAGAACCTCGCTTTGAGAAACGGTACAAAAAGATTACAAAGATGACACCCTGGCTCTAAAGTCTTTGAAAAAGTCACACTCCCAGAGATTTTTGCAGTTGAATAATAATAATAATAATAATAAAAATTAATTATTTTGCTGCATGTGAACAAAATCCATCAGTTTTAAACAGTGAATAATGCACGCAAGCTTGCATATGCTGAGTTGGTCGCCTTCTACGCAAAGTGGAATCACTTTTCACTGCACTTTTGTCACCCCACACAAGTACCCTCTGCAGCCCACCTCCCCCTCTGCCGACCAGCATTACATCTCCATGTACTCCATGCATCCAGTCTGAATTGCATATATTCAACTGATAGCCGCCAAATCGATTGCATTCCAAATTCATAATTTTTTTTGCAAGCTTAATGCGATGCAGCCAGCAGAGCCCCTGTATTCAGTCCTCCGTTTTTTTTTTTTTTTTTTTTAGGAGGGAGGCAGTGGACCGTGGCATATTCCAGAGACAGGGTAACGAAGGCTTGGTGAATAGTGGGGTTTGAGGAGGCGGGGATTATGTCTGCCAATCAGAGGGCTGGGGATGGGAGGCCTGTGTGTGTCAGGGAAACAATGTCTAATCCTTCCTAAGCAGCGGTCTCCTCGGCAGCAGAGGGATGAAATTGGGATGAAGGCACGACAAGACACAACAGGTAACACGTCCCTGTCGAATTAAAATGCTGCAAGCAGTTTGGGCCGGGGGCTTTATGGTATGATAAGCAGCTGTGAGGCGTGTGGAAAAGAAGGGGGTATTAATGTGCAGAGTGATTTTTGTGCAACAAATAATAGCTGAACAAAAGAGGTCTTAAATGGGAGAGCAAATTGTGTTTTTTTTTTTTTTTTGCTCAGGAACTAAATTTAAAAAAAGGAAAACAGAGCATTTTGTTTTTCCTGCTAGGCAAATAATTTATCATTCTGAAAAAAAAAATGAAAAAAAAGGGAAAACTGGTAAACAGCAAAGAGCCTGGAGCAACTTATCTATTTTTACAAGATGGGTAAAGTCCATTGGAAGAATGAACATATTCTAATTTTTTCATATTACAACCTCACACCACAAAGGTCCATGCATTTCTGAGGTGTTTTATTTGGAGAACTAACAGAAAATAATCCTTAATTGTCAAGTGGAACATAAACAATGGATGGTTTTTATAATTAAAGCTGAAATTAAATCTAAAAAAAAAAACCAGAGGTGTACATGTGTATTCAGCTCCAATACCTATCACAGCTGCAAATCTTTTAGGGTATGTCTCTAACACATTTGCTCATTTAAAAAATGAAGCTATGAACGTTCTTTACAAAATAGCTCAAGTTCAGTCGGATAGTTTAGAGTTTTTTTTGTTTTTTTTTTTTAAACTTTTGGATCAGATTCTGAATGGGATTTATGTCTCAGCCATTTTAGCCCAGACTAGCTTTACAATCCCTGCTGAAGAAAAGTATCCCCACGCATGCTGCTGCCACTCCCATGTGTCATCATAGGAATGGTGTGTTTAAGTTGATGTGCAGTGTCGGTGTCGTCAGACTAGACTATGTATGCAGACCACAGTTTTCACATTTGTGTTTGTAAAAATGTTTTCCTCCCATTTCACAATCATGCGCTACTTTGCGATGGTCTCTTACGCAAAATCCTAATAATATGCAAACAGGTTTGCTGTAGTTATGTGACAAAGAATGACAAAATAATGAAAGTGTGAAAAAATTCAAGAGGCATGAATATTTCTGCACAAGGCACTGTAATAAGATCAAGAAAAAGCAACAAAAAAGCCTGTTTGTCCACAAACTTGGTGAGACTACTGCGCTG
The DNA here is from genome assembly GCF_001443285.1 of Poecilia latipinna. NCBI lineage: Eukaryota > Metazoa > Chordata > Actinopteri > Cyprinodontiformes > Poeciliidae > Poecilia > Poecilia latipinna. The sequence continues at coordinate 57,958 of NW_015114134.1, forward strand.
TCCATGGTGCTGAAACAGCCTAACGCTGCAGAAATATAGCCACAAGCTGCTTTTCCATTATAATTTTTCCGATATTTTTAACCACTCAGAAGATAAAAAGTGCCAGTTACAGCACCACAGAGCAGCTGAAACAGGAAAAAAGGAAAGAAGATGCAAATCGTCAGACACTAGAGGGGTGCCCAAGCGTCAAAAGAAAAAAAAAAAAAACGGGGAAAAAAAAAAAAAGACACACCCAGCAGATGAGTCAGAACATCCAATTTCAATTCTGAAGTTTGAAGTCGTTATGCAAGTCTCAAGGGGTGGGCTGCGCTGTGGGGTGCAACATTTATTCTGAAAGAATTACAAAGTGTGAGTGTGTGTGTGTGTGAGAATGAGGTGATCCGAGTCTAAAGAAAAAAACCAAAAAAAAAAGGAGAGAGAAAAACACCCCAGTAAGCTTTGGAGAGCTCAGTATTCATCATCTAGCTCTGCACGATGTGAGAGCAGAGGAGAGCAGAGATGAGGAGGGGAAATATAGGTCTGAGATCAGCGATAACAAGGCAATCTCACACATGGTTTCACGTTAAGATGATGGGAGAATTTCAAAGAAGAGCCCCCTCTATAGGACACCTCCATGTCAATCACAGCATGGAGAGAGAAGCAAAGGTCCCAGCGTGTCTCTCTTTTTTTTCCTTTTCATTATTATCATTTTTACCTTCTCTGTAGTCTAATCCTTGCACTGCTGCTGTGAAGAAACGAGGCTTAATAATAACAACAGCTCCTAGAAATTATTCAGTGCGGCTCCTTTTGTTATTTGCTCAGCTAAATGCTTTTCTATTGTCAGTGTTTTCAAAGGGGGCTTCACAAACAAGCCTTGACAAGTGCAACAAAACCCATCTATTACCACCAAATACGAGGCATTACTCAGATTCCCTCTCATTCATTACAGCCTCCCAGTATAAAAGCCAGACATGCAGTGTGATGAATGCTTTCTCCATTAATGGAAACACTGCGAGGCATCTATCCATCTCCTCCATCAAGCTGTTTTTTTTCTTCCCTTTTTTTTTTCCTCTGAATGAAAGTTGAACAAAATTAAAACTGTCCACTGTGTCTCTGTGAGAGCTTTCTCATTTAGGAGAAAAACAGGAATAAAATATGCACAAATGAACACGTTTTTTTAAACATCAGGAAAAATCAGATAGGTGTTGAGATTTAATTTTCTGTCGCTCTCATCTCAGGAGACGATCCCTGGACTGAGCTGCAGCGGCATAGGTGGAAACACGATGAGCGGAAGATGAAAATTACAAGGAGCAATAGAGCAGGATTGGAGTGATAAATTGAGAAAAAGACAAAGAAAGTTGGTGGAAGGAGGCAACGGGGCCAAGATAAAAGAAAACAAGAGGCGAAATAAAAAACAGCAGGAAGAGAAATGAAAGAATAAACAACGAAAACAGGATTCTTCAAATAAAGCGAGACTAGATGTCGACTGCAGAAATAAAGTAGAGATGCATTCATGAGAACTTAACGTGAGAAAAATCAATCTAAGATCTCAACATGGTCCTTCAAATACATATATAAAGCTAAAGAAACTCTATCGTTTTTAGAATGAGATTCTCATAATGTGATTACCTCAAATAAAAATAATGCTTTTAAACATTTTAAAGCAAGACCACAGACCGAATCTATTTGCTTTTATTTAAAGCAAATATTATTCCTAGTTCTACAATAACAACGTAAGATAATTAATATTAAAATACTGCATTTTTAAATGTATCAACACTTTAACTCTGATACACAGACGTAAGCAGAAACATTTAGAGAGTAGCACGGCCAGCTGATATTTGGTGCTTACTTAGTCAGGCTATCTGCTCAATTAAGTCAACCTGTAGTCGGTCGTTTCTAAAATATTATGAATCTATGAGCAAAGTGTGGCGCTGATTGAGTTTCCACATCGAGATTGTCTTGACTTGAGTTATTTCGAAATAACCTTTTTTTGAAAAAATATATAAGAACTGGAAAATAAATTTAAAAAATGCTTCTTTCAGTCAGCTGATGGGCAGCGAGCAGCAACATGTGGGGGAAGGGAGGAGCTGCATAACTCCACGCTCCAAATAAGTGGAGGAAACGTCATTCACTTTCTCTGGCGTCTCATTGAAAGGGAAGTTGAAAAGTAGAAACGGAACGATGGCCGACTTGTGAAACCTGAACCAGATCCTATTTAGCCACCATTTCTATATCATCTCATGCAGGCTTTCCCTGTGCATGGACTCTTTTTCTCGTTTTTTTCCCCATGACTACTAAGCAGTGCCTTATCAGTGTTAAAGAAGGAAACCTGCTTTATCATTTCATTTTCTCTGCTCCTTTCAGTTTTCACTCATGTCCTGTACTCATAGTAAGGATTTTGCCAATTCTGAAATCGATTTCTCACCAAACTGTTTCATCACATCCTTGCTCTGCATGTCAGATTTATGTTCGGTGGCTTGATGCTATTAGTGGGGCTCCCAGGGGCAGATAACATTTTGCCAAATGCCATTATGCGATCTACTCAGCTGGACAGTATTGTCTTGTAAATTGGACTGTATGAGACTGAATCTCAGTGTGACTGAATTACACTTGAAGGAATTTGATTCATTTCATTATATTTGCCTCTAATCTTTATTTGAACTGGAGCTGCAGTGCATGCCGTGGTGCTAAAGGTGCTTTAAAATTATGTGGAAAATAAACTGAACTGAAAGTTTGACTTTGGGTTAAAGTTGACCACATCTCACACCCATGAATGTCATTTTCAGGAATTTCCCGCCTCAGACTTGAGTCTCCTTCCTCGACACTGTCTTTATCCCATAAATCCTCACTGAGACGTTCTCAGCCTTACCAGGATCATGTGACCTGTGGAGATATCCATGTTGGACGGCACCGGCTCCTCGCACCAGGAGGAGGTGCTGCTGCGCGTCGACGGGCTGGCCACGGGGCCGTCGCTGAACTGGGACGACACGCTGTTGAGGCGAGAGTGACGCAGGGTCTCAGGCCGCTCCACGCGCTCCGACGTCTTGATCGCCATGCGCTGGCGACACAGTTCCTGTAGGGGGAGGAGTTACAGAGCGTGATGTGGAAAGACTGAATAATCAGGAATATTATTTATTTATTTATTTACTTCCCTTTGGAAGCTGTCATGTATTTCATATCCCTGTCATACACGTAACAATTGCTGGTGTATTTTACGTGCTTATCCTTACGCTGTGAGGAGCCGACTTCTATAAATGCACCTCGTAAAATCCTGTATCTCTGCTCACTTGTCTGTAGATTAATGGCTTATCCCTGTGGATTATAAAGATTATACTAATTATGTCAAAAATACACGAGCTGAGGAAGCTTGCGCCTTTTCAAGTAGAAATGCTGCACCTTAATACCACACAATGACTTTCTCTCTCTCTCTCTCTCTCTCTCTCTCTCTCTCTCTCTCTCTTTTCCTCCCATTTTTCAAGAATGGGCCCAAAACTGCATTTACATCACACATTTCCATCTACAGAGACTGTATTATTTCCACAAATAGGAGCGTTTAGACTCCTATTTGGCCAGAATAGACAGACACTGGGGGAAATCAATTTGTATCAACTAACTCACTGAAGGGGCAAGAAAATCTATGGGAGTGGCCCTCGCCTCCAAACATAGAAATACATTGGGAGAATTCAACCACTGGTCAGATTGCACAAAATATAAACATCTCACAGCAAAGCAGTGCTGCCTCCAGAAGGCTTTTCAACTGGATGGCCAGATGGTGACCACTGATCAACTTGTAGTGGCACCCAAAAAAAAAAAAAAAAAGAAAGCTTATATTTTACAAACTAGTCTATTTAGGTCATTTATTTGCTGTTGTCATAAATAAAAGAATGAATGAATAAATAAATAAATAATCCATACAAGTCTTTTTTAAATCAAACTATTCAACTTATTTCTCTAAATGAATTATTACAATTGAACCTTCATGCTTAGTTTTACATTTAGCTATACACACACACACACACACACACACACACACACACACACACACACACACACACACACACACACACCCCCACACACACACACACACTTGGAATGTAAATGCAAAAATTATGAAAATGCAAAAAATATATGAGATTTGCAAATAAAATAGTAATTTAAAAAAATCTAGAGAAACAAATTACAGCTTTTTCCCTGCTCTTTGATTCATGCATTAAGAAGATGAAGGCTGCCATGCTGTTGTGTCAGGGGAGTGTCAGCAAATTCACAGGTGTGGCCAAAAGAGAGGCACTTCTATCTATAGGGTGAAGCACTAAACTAAAAACTTAAAGCAACAATTCTGGAGTTTTACAATGCTGAGGTTATATTTAGAGGTTTGGGTGGGACACACCTAAAGGTGATAAATATGTCGTGATGCTCATTTTAGGCATATTGCAAAGTCTGTTCTGTCTTGCATCACTGCAGAAAACCAAATAAATAATTAAAACAAAAAGCCATCTAATGCTTTCTTCTGATTAATATCTGAATGTTTCCCGCTAAAAGCCCCACACCTCTCCTAATGACTCAGCTCTTCTCCCATCATGCCTCAGTGCAAACATTAGCTCCCTGTAGCACAGCATCATAAAACTGTGTGCAATCTTCCGCCTCTATTTTCCCCCTGCTTCTTTCCTCGAGCTGTGATCTCATTTGATATTTGCATTTGGAATTCATAATCTGCGAAGCCCACCATGTTTGATTTCTTTTTTTTTTTTTTTTTGAGGAGGCAAAGCAGCTCCCTTTTTCTCTCCACAAAATTAATTTTCACACCCAATTAATAACGACGAGGACAGCGCAGGCCAGAGAAAATGCCTCATGAAAGCGCACGCTATCTCATGATGAATCGCAGTGATATTTCCCTTTAGAGCACAGCCCTCCTCCTCCTTCTCCTAAGCTCCTGGTTTTGGATCAGCTTTTCCACCATCAGACTTTAATGATTACAGCCATCAAATGGTGCCCAGGGCCCTGGCCTTGGGGCAGCATCCAGGTCCACCTCATAACTCATCCCACCTCTCAGCGTATCTGCAAAAGCACCAGTGCTGTGCTGCTGGAGCTGACAATTTTTATTTTTTTTTTCCACAGAAGAAGAAAAAGGAGCATACAGTCAGTGCCAGGGGAGAGACAAAGAGGAGCACAGGTCAGAGGATTACAGGTTCACTGCTGCCCCCGCCTTTCAGATTACTAATGAGAAGGAAAACAGGCCAAATCACAAGCAGGGACCCGACACAAGAATCATTAAAAAGTCTCTTTTTTTTTTTTCTGCAGGACTGCGTTATATTAGAATCCTTGCAGTTTTAACATTGCAGTTAAACATTGTAATAATAATCCCATTTGCAATAAATCCGAGAAAGTAATTTGCAATGTTAATATTACCTACCTAACTATAATGAAATTTAATTGAATATTCTTTTTTTTTTTATTATCATATATTGTGAAGAAGAAGAAGCCACCCTGTATAACGCCTGAGCACCAGTCTCAGAGCCAGCAAGAAATACACACTAACAGAGCTCAAATTTAATAATTGTTCGGCAAAGTGTGATTTCCCATTCATGCTAATTTCTCTTCTTTCCAGCAAAAGTCATCTGGGGTCGCAAGTGTTAACACGTTCTCAGAGCAGCCCTGCAGAAGCCTGATTAAACATTGAAAATGTTAACTCGACATGCGGATAAATGTGTTCGGAGTGGCACGCTGGGCACAGCTGAGTCCCAACCCTGCAAAAATCAATACGGAGCAGACCGCCTGCTGCTTTGGAGGAACAGTGGGAATAGGTCAGGGTGGAGACACGTTTCCGATCGCATGCTTTCAGGTTCACGCACACACAATTTTCCTCAAAAAGGTAGGCAGAAAACGGAGATCAATTCGGATGATCTCAAATACAGATGTGGGTCTCCAAACACACTTTCACAGAATAATTCACCCAACATGAGCACGCTGCGTTTTCCACCAATAGCAGAGAGCAGACTGGTTATTCTGGCGTCTGATTGGCTGGCAGCACAGAGAGGGGGGGAGGCTGGGACTAACCTGATAGGCTGCGGTGGCGTCATGGCTGGTGTCAGTCCCCAGGCTCGCCAGCTTCTCCTTCATGTGGAGGTGCGAGCGCTGGCGGACGCAGAAGAAGGTGGCGGACACGGCCAGCGCCACCAGGATGAAGAGCATGCAGAGGACGGAGAGTAGCAAGAACTGGCCAGACTCCACCCTGGTCTCCTTCACCACGGGGATCTGGGTCAGGCTGCCCCTCTGGAGAACAAACAGAGAGAGAACACGCTGTCAGAGCAACAAACTATGCTTCCTTGACTTTTTCTACATGGATGCGGCCCCCACTCCATGTCAGGAGAGAATTTATTTATTTGTTTATTTTCACCCGGAAGCTTATTTTGACTTTCAAATACAGAATATCTGGATTTACAGCCACCGTCTGACTGGTCCTACTCATTAGGCGTCCCTGATAGCCGCCTCATTATGTGCATTCAGGCTCAGTCAGCCCCCATTACCAACCTCTGCCCACTGCTGTCTCTTGTCTGAGGCCCACTACAGATATTTACAACCCCATTTAGTGCTGGCATGAGCCACCCTGGCACCGTGCAGCTGCAGGATGCTGGGATACGAAAAGCTTGTGCTTAATTAGCTCCTCTGGTCCTGAGTTGGCTGGATTAGGCTCTGGGCAAAAAAGCAGGGCTGAGGGGACACACAGGTAGGCTAAAGTGCATCCACCAGTAGAAGAATGAAAAAGCTTTCAAATAAAATCTGAACGCCAATACAGCCAGAAAGATATATCTGTAGGAACTATGGCACTTTAAACATAAAGACCATATTTTGTAATAGCGAGATCAGGCTTCTCCTGACAGATACCGAGTTGGTTTTTACTGAGGTCTGCCAGGGGCTAGCACAGGGTCAGAAAGACTCGATCAAACAAAAATAAATGTGTTTCAGCTTCTATGATAGAGGTAGTCGTATCAGAATCCAACAAAATAACGATGGCTTCACAAGATTATTTCCCTTTATTTTCTGAAAAACATATATATTTTTTTAGTTTGAATGCATTGGGGAAAAGATCACATATTTCTGTTCAATTGGCCTGCTTATCATAGATCACAACAAATTAATAAAAAAAAAAAATCGAGCGAGTCAGATCTTTGGCCGATTGATTGGTGCCTCTCTAATTGTCATCATAAACTCCCTTGAGGGGCTTGATAGCCAACAGTAGCTATTAGCAGCAATTTCAATTCAATTTAGTTTATTTCGAACATGTAACAGCTTACGTGTTGGAAGAAAAACAAAGACAAAAAAGTGAAACTAATGATACAAATAGAGAAATATATCACAAAATAGACCTAACTTCATTCAAGAGTGGATATTGTTCATTTAATTGGTAGTTAGCCCAAGATATAAGCAAATTAGCTGCTATGTTTTTTATTTTTTACTTTACTTTGACTTCATATCACCAGCTGACTTTGATTTAATGGGATAGCTAGAATATAGATTTGAATTGCAATACATGTATCTGGATCTGAATATGACTGTAACCATGAACTGTATCAGAAAAAAAAAAACTGTTTTTATTTGACCTGAATTAGATTCTGCATGGCTGTATTTGATTCTAACCCTTTGGTGACTGTGCCTGTAATTCAGGGCTGTTAAATTTAACTGAACTGAACTAAAATCCCTTACATTCTTAGTTTTTTTTTTTTTTTCCAGAATTTAAAAGGACTGAGAAATGTAACAAAAAAATATTCTTTTTTGATGCTGGTAGTAGGTTTAAATTCCACAGAAAATTTGTGAATTAGAAGATTATCCTCATTTGCACTTCTCAGAATAACCTTAACCTTCATGAAACCTTTATTTAACATGTAAATAGGTGATGAAAGTACAAGGTGTGGGTTTATGCAGTAACAGATGAAAACCTGTGTGAATTCTTAGTTTGATGCATTTAAACAAGACGGGGGTGGGGAATTACGTTTTTAGTCTCAATTGACAAGAATATTATTAGCCAGCAGTAATTTCTTGAAGCAATATTAAGAAGTGGTTAATTAGAATAGGGCCAAAAGAAAGCAGAGTAAATCTAGCTGCTACTTGGCAACCTCCAGACCATTAGGAGGCGCTGAAGACTTCTAATGTACAGTAAGAATGTTAAAAATCTGTGTTGTAACATTTGCAAATAATGAACCTACTTTCATATTTTGATTTGAAGTTTTATAACAAACAATATTTTTTCAATCTTACATGATATTTTTAAATGAATTATGCATTTTAAATAGCATATGAGAGTTACTGAACTGAACTGGAAGGACATGGACAGGAGTTGAATTTAGACCAAAATTTAAATGACTCCATATTCAGACAAACTGTTTATCACTTTCAGATGACATTTGCTCTAATTTTGTGATGTTTAAACTAACTAGATAGACTGGAATTAGATTAAAATGGCTTTAAATGTTTAGAATTAAAAATGTAAAAAAAAAAAAAACTACCAAAAAATTCAAATTTAGTTTTAACATTATGTCAAGAGTCATCATGTAATGCAGTAGCATATTGTTCTTTAATATTTTCTTATCCTTGTGCGTGAGTTTGCTTGTTAGCACAACCAATTAAAGCTGCTTGCTCACTTCAGACTTCCTTGCATCTCCACGTAGGACTGAGAAACAGTTTTATCTTCACAATTTATTTATGCAAGTTATTTAATAAATATTGTGGGGTGAGCAAATTTGAGGGTCAAGCAAAGCAGATTGTGTGATAAAGTCAATTTAATTGTGGGCTTACTAGCAAGAGCTGCTACATGCACAGCATGCAAACAGTATTTTTGCTGCTGTGGTGCCTGGTGGGTGATGGGCTTAACTCAAATTGGGATCCTAGATTATATTCTGCTAAGGCCACATTAGAGATGCACCAATCTATCAGGCAGAGATCAGAATCCTTAATTGGTTCTGACTGGTGGTCAGCAGGTCAAAAATCAGATTTTTCCCCCCACTCCCACCCTCCCTGCTCATTAAATACATAAAAAAAGAATTTCCACCATTTTGGGGCATGTAAAGAAATCAACCAATAACATGTTTTAACGCACTACTTTTTAGTAAAAAGAAAATCAGATAAAGGTCAGTGATGTTTAGATGAATATATTGGGATAGGCTTGTAATTCCTTATTCTCCGTAAGATTCAAAACTACGTTATTGTTTTGAATCGTCTCCAGCAAAGCATCTGCATGAAAGAACCTACAGAACATGCCATGAGTTATCGTCCTTAAAATAAACACATCAGAATTGTTCGTATTCAGAATCAACTAGTCAAACCTCACAGAAACCCAGAAATGAATCAGTGCACCATGCGAGCTTCCAATCCACATCAAAAGCTCAAAAAGCGAGGCTGAACAAGTAAGATTTTCTTCACTGATTGCAAAGCGTCCTGTCGAGCCAGATTTCAAAATAGGAAAGATTTCAAAAAAACAATTTCCTCCCCATAAATCATCCTTACTGTCTCTGCGATTGACGTGAAAAGAGGTGGTTTCTGAAAAAGCCAGCTATGCACACATTTTTGATCTAATGTTCCCGGCTGCAGAAGCTATGCATCTGCAAAAAGGGCAATATCAATAAACAACGAACACATACATCAGCAGGCTCCTAATTGTCTGCATGCAATACTGAGAGATTGATGGGCAGAAGTGAATCTGAAAAAAAAAAAAAAAAATTGGAGGAGCTTTGACATTTAGCCTGAAGGGGGGTCTAATAGGCATGCTGAAGGATTGCTACAACTTATCATTTCCAGAAACGAGACACTTCTACCTCAGACCAGCAACAATCCGGTTTGACCTTGTGGCTGATAACTGCCAGTGGGGTTTAGCAAGACGGCTCTGCTCAGTGCGCCGTGTTGGGCCTGACAGCGTTCACTGTTGATTGCAAAAGCTGAGGTTCCAGCATGTAGTTTCAATCAGGGATTAAGAGGCTGGAAAACAACAGAGCGCGGGGTTCGAAGAGGCCCGATTGCGGAGGAGAGAAATGGCCTCCATCCAAAGGATCGTCTGTCTCAGTGAGCAGATAAACACAAACTGTTTCCTGTCTCACTGTAAATTCTGACAGAAGTCAAAATCGTATCACGTAAAACTCAATTTTATCTTATGTCCCATCAAAATATCATTAGAGTGCTTAAGAACCCAAGTTCCAAATCTCTGGAAGTTCAATTGTTTCTTACATTAGAATTTTTTTTTTCTTTTATAAGAATCTTTCCCTTCGATCTCTTATCTTTGGCTACTCTTGAAAAATATTCACCTTGAAACGACTGGAAAAGCACCTCCACTGTGGGAGCAAAAAGCCTTGAAATTCAACGGAAGCATAAAAGACTGTTTGAAGGCGATAATCGTGCTGGAAGAAGCGAGGGAGAGACAGAAAGGAGATAAAAAAAGAGGACAAATAGCTTGTAAAAAGGAGGAAAAAAGATGAGGATAGAATTTACAATTATGGGCCTGATCAACCTTAAAGCTTTTTGGCTTACTCATATTTTCAAATACAATTTATTTTATTTTTTTTTTAATTTAAAGAAAAACTTTCCACAGGAAAAAAAAAGCCCTAAAACATTAGATATGTTTTTTAAACTAATTATATTATTTAAAAAAAAATCTAGCATGGTAAATAGGCTTATTCTTTCATAAAATATAATTTTAAGGTTTTCTTCAAAATATTAGAGCATCAAAATATTTAATCTAACGGATTTAAACATATTCTTTATGTGTGATGTGTGTTACATCCCCCAACCCCCTAAAAAAACGGCTCCCCATTTCAATAACTACCCTCTCCCTCTTCTTCTTCCCTCTATTGAAGTTGCTCCTGTGGAGAATGAGCCAATCTGGGAAAGAGACAAGGGGGCAGATGGATTTCGGTGCTCTGGATTATTCAAATGATAAAGAGAAAGGTCGGGCAGAGACGAGTCACAATAACCCTTAAAATCAAGATTTCCCAACCGCAGCTGCTATTGCTGATTAATTATTCCACATGGTTAAAATGAGGACTTTATGTGCTCATACAGCAGAGTTTAATAAAACAGATTGTATGCTACAATTTAGTCTCATAGTTTTAACGTTCCATAAAGTCGCACACATTTTTACAGAAAAAAAAAAAAAATGGAGAAAATGTTGAGGTGTTTAGGACCTAATTTGAAAAAAAGATAAGGACAGCAGTCGATATTTCAAATGAAATAAAGATTAGCTTTAAACAGGAAATATATGCCAAATGGAAGCATAAAATATTATTTCTATTATGCACACAAGTAAGATCCATTTTTTTTTTTAAATCACATTTTCTATGTGAAGCTTCTCTCATTTGCAAACTTTCTGAACCTGCTGCTGGGCGTTAATGAGGCTGAACCTGCAGAAACTTTGCCTCCAGAACAACATCAGCACACTCAAAACTAGTCCTTTCTCCTGAAATACGAGCTTTTAGAGGAAGATTAAATATAACATGAAATGAAGCAACACGAGAAAGACTCTTAAAATGATATAAATCTCGCAAAAATAAATAAACAAACAAACTAAACAAGGTAATCACAAAACCAGTCATCTAACGTCGCGTTTCGTGCATCAAGACTGTCAAAAACAAGAGCGATTAGGCGGTGCGTTCGGACAGATTGTTACCTAGATCCATGCCGCCGCGTCACGCAGTGAGCGACCTGACGCCGCGCCTCCGTATTTCCAGCGAGCGCCGGGAACCGCTGACACTCGCCGCAGCTCCGACAAGCGTCTGTGCGCGTCCCAGCTCGGTCCGCTTCACCAAAACCTGTCCCCTTGCGAGAGCGTCCCATCAATGCGTGCGTCTCCCCCACCTCCCCACGCCACCCCAACCCACCCCACCTCTCAAAAGAGCGCGGCTTCACTTCAACACGTATAGTTGAAGAAAAAAAGGAGGAAAGAAAGAAAAAAAAACACACAGAGAGAAAATAAGAAAAAAAAGGGGGGGGGGGGGAAGAATGTGGGATATGCCCGCCTGATTTTCCGAGCTTTGCAAGAATGTGCAGAAGCCCCGAGTCCTTTCAGCTCCTCCGTGCCAATGAAAAGAGACGGGGAGGTGGCGGGGTTAGAGGGTTTTTTTTTCTGCCATCATTTAGTTAAGGCTGAGCCCCTCCTTAGATTCAGCAGCTCAGGAGTCCCCGTCCATTGCACATGTCATATCCACCGGTTGCTATAGCGATGCCTCCACATGTTGTCGACAGTGAGTGTTCAAGGAGCGATGCCTGGCTAATAGGCTTGCGGGCCGAAAGGGCCGATATGAATGGATGCAGGGGCTAGTCGCTCATTTGTTGAGCTACCAGGGGTCTCTGTGTTTGCTGTGTGAATTGCTGTTTTCTCAGGCTCTCCTTTCCCCACTGCTCTCTCTCTCTCTCTCTCTCTCTCTACCTCTCACCCAGGGATTCGGAATAAGGCAGTTCTCTTTTACTTCAAAGTGGGATTTTTTTTTTTTTTTTTTTTTTTTGCATTCAAAGCTGAAGTGAGCGCCATAATAAGAGCCTGCCACACAGTACAGTAGTTGTAAAGTATATGAATGCTACACTGGAGATTAGCTGCTTTCTGAGAAAAAAAAAAAAAAAAAAGGCAATTGCCTGGTCCATAATGTAAATCATGCGTAATTGGCTAAGTCTTTTCTGTGCTTTCGCTTCAGATCTGTGAGGCTTAAGAAGAAGAAAGGGTCGAAAATTGCAAGTTTAACAAGCTTTGGAGATAAAACTCCCTAAAAATGCTGTCGCCTTTTTGTTTGTTTGCTTTGCTTTGTGTCCTTGCAGCTTAGGCAGAGTCTATGGTGGGTTGGGTTGCCATGCAGTGTCAAACGCAAAAGCCCTATAAACTCTGATCCACCGGCTCCTCCATGGTCCAACCTCCACCTACGGCCACGAGATGTGTGCCATGAGTTAGAAATAGAGTTACTCCTCCTCCGCATGTACAGAGGAGTCAGTTTGGGGCAGCTCATCTCTTGGAGGCTCTTTGCAGGTTATCCAGGCACGTCCCACTGGGAAGTCTCCTCAGGGCAGACCCTGAATTTGCTGGAGGAAATGTATATCCCGTTGTATCGTGGGTATGCCTCGGGATTCCTCAGAATAAATGGAAGTGTTGCTGGGGAGAGGGGCGTCACTGGAGCTGCCGATTTCAGAAATGCAGGGGAAGGACGGATGGACAACAAAAATAAGGGTGGAAAATGGCAAATTTGGACGGAAAAAGTACTTTTAACATTTTTTTTGTTTATTTATTTGCTTGTAATTTTCTCACAGTTTAGTCATTCTACATGTTGCAACTGGTTACAGCGAAATGCTGGTTTGAAGGGGAAATCTGATATTTTCCCTGTTGCTTCCTTCAGATCAACGTGACGGGAGAAAAAAAAAAAAAACGAGGTGATCAACCTCCCTGAAACGCTGTTCCTGTTGTTGTTTATGTTTTGCCCTGGTGGTTTAGGCAAACAGTGCAGTGGGCCTGGTTGCCATGCAGTGTCAGATTTCAAATTGAAAATGTAGATGTACTTTGCTTGTCCCAAAGGGAAATTAAGGATGAGATACTTTCCCTGCTGGTCCCTCGACATCTATAATGGTTCAATTAAAAGCAATAACGTAAACTATGGGCACAAATTTAGGCCCAAAATTTGGTAAAAGTCGCATGGTTGTCATGTCGTGTTGTTGGCAGATTTATTCTACACAAAGGGGGGGGGGGAGATTAGACCTTTCCCCCTGTTGCTCCCTGCAGATCTGTGTGGCTAAAAAAAAAAGAAAGGGTGGAAAATTGCAACTTTAACAAGTTTGGGAGATAAAACTCACTAAACTGTTATCCTAATTAGCAATCAGGCAGGAAAATAAAAGGGGATAGGGAGGAGAGAGAGAGAGCCCCCCAAAGCAGAGCAACAGCTGCACTTAACAGGGAGAGAGAGAGAGGAGAGAGAGGAGAGAGAAAGGGGGATTATGGAGCGCTCAGGGACAGAAAAGGAGAAAGCAAAAGAAAAGGGGCGGTGATGAGAGGAGAACGGGGGTCCTGTCAAATGCAGATGACGAGTCATGGGGAGGAGGGAGTGCTCTCCAGTTTATTTTTTCCATTCAGCGAGCACACACCCCCTCCTCTTGTCCATTGTCCCTCAGTGTGACAGCTGGAGTTGGCAATGCGAAAGGGAGAACAAAAAAAAAAAAAAAAAGAGCTCAGGTCCACAGCCCAATCGGACGCCACCCCCTTTATAGACTATAAAAATAAATAAATAAACAAATATATAAACTATATCAAGGGGTGTAAAACTCCAAACTGACCCTACAATCAGAACATTTGCAGCACATGCTTTCAACATCAAATTAAAGCTAGAAAAATAAGAAAAAAAAGATGTTTCCTCAAACGCTTCTGTTCCCTGTTTTCCTTGAAGACCGTGTGAGTGACAACCATCACGTCATGCTGTTTGCATTCCTATCTCCATAGAACAGAAATTATTCTGAATTCAGATTTTGTTTTCCGTCTGTCTCCCAGAGGGCACGGGCAGACTGTCAGGCTAGAGAAGCACTTTTTTTTATTTTTTTTTTTTTATCTCCAATATTTTCCTTTAGTTTAAGGGGATGGGGGGGGAAATCCTTCTGCAGTGGAGGATGGATGCAGAATTGATGCACGGTACTCACGCCGTGACTTATGCTGAGCAACTTCTATTACAAGTGAGAAATAAATAGCAGCTGCAGAAGTTAATGCTCATTAAAGTCAGCCCTCTCTTGACGTCAACCATCTGGAGGAGATTCTACTTCACTTTGGTCTGTGTTAGACAGCCGGGTCAATCTCCTGTCAGGTTCGTCTTAAATCTATGGCCGCACAAATAAAAAATGTTCCCTTGGTACCAACAGGGATGGCGAGCCAGAGAGAAGCTATTATTGCACCTGTTCTTTTGTGGCAACCCTTAGTGTATCAATTATGAGAACACTGAACATGTCTACGGTTCTCCTTTATTTTTCACGATGAGAGTTCTCGATCAAAATGTAACACATTTAAAATAGTATAAATACAAAGATTACAACTACTTTTTTTTTTTTTTAGGTCTCCTTATAATCCGCCAAAATCAGAGATGATATGGCGGATTTATGTATATGTAATAAAGCCCAGAAATGCAAACACATTCCTGTTTCATATATATTTTTTCCATACTTACACAACACTTAAATTAAATTTCCATACTTTTCCAGACATTTTCTCACTGTGCATGAAGCTTTCACGTCTCATCTGCAAATGACAGCGTACCACAATGTCACAACTGATGTCACATCGCACGGGGAGACCAGTGCTAATGGCTGTCACAACAGGGAGGTCTGACACGCATTGATTGGCTCCCACAAAGACCAAAATCCAAATGTACTCAGGAAACCATCCAAGTCACCGCCATGGTCTCCAGTGATAGCTGCTGTTTCTCCAGTAAGCATCTCCTCAGGGTAACATGAGGTAGAACAGGCTCTGCTCTTACTGCGAGGCTTACCTGTTCCTCTCTCTCTGTTTTTTTTTTTTTTTTTACTGCATGACATCTTTTTTTGTATTTTAAGATTAAAGGACAGAAAAGTGATGTCTTTGTCTAAGCAGTGCCAGGAATGAGTGGTGCATATCATAGTGGCAAAGAAAGCTGAACAAATCCCAGGGTCAAGTACTCCACCTGACATGGCAGTGCAAAGATTTCCACTGTTGCCAGTGTAAGTTAGGAAAAGGAAAGGGATAAATCCCTGTTTCCCGTGTGTGTTCAATCTGAGTAGAGAGCATAAAATAAAGGTATTTTTGTTCAATGACATTTCCTTAAAGCTTTGGAGAGCATTCATAAGGAGGTTGTATGCACAGTTTGACGCTTTAAGATAAGAAGACAAGAAAAACAAAAGGCAAAGTATAGGTGAGGCTGGCTTGGCAAGGGCAGAGATGGGAACTGACATCTCAGTCTTATCTTGACCTCCAGAAAGTCTGATCAGACATTATAAACGACAGCTAGAATGTCTTTATTTTGTTGTTTATAGACAAAATGATGATTTAAGTCCACCTTTTAATATCAAAAGAAGGCCTCGGACAACATCTGAGGAATTGATTGGTGGTTCTATTTTAGGAAATTAAATCAGAACTATGTCAGAATCCCTCAAGCCCCAAGTATTTTAAGTGGGGAAATTCAAGACAAGTTTCAATTAATTAAGGGGAGATTCAAACTCAAGTCTCAAGCCTTTGAGGGGCAAGTCTAAATCAACCCTCAAATTATTGAAAGGTAAGACCAGGTTCAAATCCAAGGCTCATGTCCCTGGGGCCACATTAACAAGAAAGTCACAAGATGTCTGCCAAAGTCCCCCAAAGTCTTATGTCTTTGGGATACAACAGTATGAAGCAAAAATGCATAGACAAGAGACAGTTTTGAGGCTTTTTTGCACTAATGCAGGCACTGTCGCAGTCTTGGTTAGTGTCATTGGTCCTCCTATCCTGCAGCCCTTACCTACCTTTTGGTGATGAGATGTTTTATAACCAAAAGAAAGAGATCTCGTAGACAGGTGACTGAAATTAACTTCTTCCTCAGGGCGTCTGAATTCTGAGTCAAAGAAAGAAGCTTCATCCCACTAGGCAGAAAAGACCCAGAACTTACTGGAAGGACGATGGTCTCCAAGAATGATATTAAAGCAGAGTGTGTGAGATTTGCAGGCTGGTTATGTACAAGAAAACAGTCCTTCAAATGACCAAATTACATCCTGGTAACACAGAAACAAAGGATCTTGCTTTCTACTGATGGAGATGCGCTCTTTTAAGATATATTTTTTTAGACCTGACATCAGAGCCAAAGAAGACTTCTGGAGACGGGGTAAGAATCACTTGTTTTCTGTTTGGTTGCAAGGAAACAAAACCCAAGTTTCAGAAACAACCCCTCCACTCCTGCGAAAAGTTGACGGACTAATTTCCTTCGAGCAGTTTTCTCCGAATGTTTTCTTCGGGCTTCAAAGCTCGATTTGATCATCAGTGATCCTTTCATCTGTCATTTCTTAACTGCATCACAAAAAGAAAAAAAAAAAAAAGCAACTTATCCACAGTGCATCTGAGGATCCATACCTCTGTGGAGACCCCTCACCTGGTGATACAATCTGTTTTATCTACAGTTTATCAAATAGAAGAGAAACTTTGCTTGCCAGGGACTGGAACATATATAAAAGTGGGTTGTGAGCAATCACAACAAAATTGCATCTGTGCAGAAGATAACGTTATTTACAGTCCTTTTACGAGAAAACCGACAGCTGTGTCGCGTACCTGCAAACTTAACAAATGTGGGATGCACCAAAAATAGTTGTTCAGCTCGCCTCCTCGAAATAGGCTGCAATAAATTATTCATAATAATATGCGAGCCAGGCCGTTGCTGAGGCTCAATATAGGAAAGCGTTGGAGGTTGAGCTTTGAATTGTTGAGCGGTGAGAAATGTATGCAAAACAAAAAAAAAAAGAAAAAAGAAAAAAAAAAATCATTTTTTTTTTCTCTTTTCATTTTTCAGATCCTCCAGCTGTTTTTGTTGTCGGTGAAGTGATTTTACAAGATGTGTGCACGGTAGGGAAACATCCACCCTCATCTGGGGTTTAACTCATTTATTTTTTAAATGTTTTGATTTATATGCTGATAGCGTTTATAATGGAACAAAGCGCTTTCGTTTGAGTCGAAGATGAGATGCTGGGTTTGGTTTGAATATCTTGTCTGTCCAGACACTGGATTGTGACTTTAACGTACCGCTATTTGCTGCAGTGTAGTTTTTTTCTCAGCAGAAATAAAACAGCATTTAGGCTGAGATAAAACAAAAAAAAAAAGACACTTGATTTTCTCATCTCCCTTGGACGTTTTTGTGCGAAATCCTACATTTCCAGGCGGATGAAGCTCAGAGACACAAGAAAAGGTCTCATTCTTGGATTGTACTTCAAACACTTGAATTGTTGTGTCATGCTCATCACTTGTTCAGAGAGGAACCATTTAAAGCTCTTGTGTGTGTCAGTCGTCTCTTTCTTGATTTCCTCCCAGATGAACCTGTTCAAATAGGCCTCGTTCTCCACCCAGGCTTTGCCTCGTTGTGTAGTTCAAAGCGGTAAACATCAATGTAAGCGCTATTACTTGTCACCTCAATTATATCTTAAGCAGAAAGAGACTCACAGTTGCACAGACACAACAGTGTTAAAAAAACAAAAAACAAGATCTTTAAAAATGTTTTTAAAGGCAGGTAAGTTTGTTCTGAGGGGTGTGAGGGTTGGGTTTGTTTGCACCATGTGATCTGATGAAATGGTTGTTGAAACAAGGATTCTGTTGGCTAAAATCAGCCTCTTTGCTCTTCTTGCTGTTTGGGATAACTTTTAAACCTATTTACATGTTTAGACTCATTGTCACCTTGAAGGGTAAATTCAGGACAAGTAACGCACTGCATTGTTTTTTCGGTCTTTTGGGCGTAGAAGATAATTTAGGGTGAGAACTAGCATAAGTCGTTTTAATCGGGCAATGAGGAGGAGGAGTATCCAGATATATTGTTGTGCATACAAGCCAAAACTGGTCTCGTCTGACCGGAGCGCCTTCTGTCAACGCTTTTACTGGATCGTCCGTCTTCTCATCAGTTTTGATCCCCAACGCCATGATGCGCCTTTCACCTTGTTTCTACACTGACGTTGTCTTAAACCCCGTGAAGCATTTTGTGTTACTCTATGGAAGTGCCCTTTAAATACTGATTTGCTCGACAGGTTGGTTGATTGATTAATTGAGTTTAGGTTGATGTGCCAGGCTAGTTTTCTGCTAGAAAGTCTGACGAGAGGATCTTCTTTTGCATGTTTGTTGGAAGGCAGCGAAGACGCGTCTCCTTCTCTGGAAATAAAATTTACAAATGATCAAACACGCTGCTTCACTGCACCAAATACAAGAAATGGCACCACGGTGCTGTTAACCGATAAACGGTGATTGCACCGAGTGGTGTTTTGAAACAAATAAATATTTGCCTTTATTTGAGTTCTGATTCAGTGAACCATGGTTGAATTCATGATAGTCCGTGAAGAGCAAAAGTAAGCAGCAGCTCACACATCTCATTCGTGCCGCACACATACCATCCAGTGCCTGCTTACGTAAAAAAAGGCAAACACTGGGCAGTCCTTAGGTAAACTTTCTGAATTATGATGTTGCAAAATTATGCCACCTTTAAAACTTGTTCTTAACTCACCTGTGGTGAAAACGCTATAAGAGCCACGTTTAGTTAAAGTCTCCAAGCTGTGATAAAGTGCAGCTCCAAAAATCCAATATTGATTGCTTTTAGCAGCAGACTCATTAATCCAAGTCCTAAACAAAGACATATAGATAAAGCTCAACCAATTTATCTAAACTTTTGGCCGTGTTTTCCAGTATTTTGTTGGGATTAGTTCCTAACTGCTTCCAGCAAACAGCAGCGATGCTTTCTACGAGCAGCTGTGTCGACAGTCCCAATATGCCTGACACGTTTGCTAAAATGCCATCTAAAATTAATTAAACAAAGTCAAGAAAATGTCGCTTGTAACCACAGTAATAATTAAAATCCACCTACTATCAGAGAAAATGTTTTCACTGTCTTAGAGGGAATGAGTCTGCATTAATCAGAGAGGTGTTATCTAAAATATTTGAGCTGGTCTTTTTTTTAAAGGAGCAATATTGCGACACGTGGGTGAGAAGAAGCTACATAAAATGGCCACATCATGATCAGAGTTTTTAAAAGCAGAACCTAATTGGTGAAGAGGAATTGATGGCAATGCTTTGTTTTAAGTGAAAAGATAAAAGACCAACATGAATCTCAACCAAGACAACAAGGAAGCTAAATCTTTAATTGTTTTATTCGACTGGAATTCACACTACTTTTTAACTAAAGTGCTCCCAGAAAGCAGGCTAGGCATTTCTATTTTTTTTTTTTTTTTATCTAGCAGAAAGATAAAACTGCAATTAATTTTGAGAGGCGGGGGAAAACACTGAGACAATACATCAAGTCACACATGAGTGGTGGCAGGCAGGGATATGTGGCCTGCCGCAAAATAACAAAGGTATTCAAAGGTAGCGTTCATAATTGAAACTCTTCACAAGAGACTTTGTGTGCTGTTAGACTCTGACACTGGGACTGACAGAGAAAGGACAAAGAGAGGTGTTTAGAGTGGAGCACTCTGAAAATTCACAGGTTCTACAGGACATTTTCTTTCCACGCAAATCCATCTGAATTCTGCCACACGGGTAAGCTAACACAATGGATACAGGTATGTCTGTGAAAAGAGTCAAAATTATTATTTTTTTTCTGTTAGGCCTTTGCATGAACATTTTGCTTTGGTTTATCTACATTTAAAAGAAGCTCAACTAGTCATTCTGACAGGTATACAGAAAGGACCAAACAGTCATGATGAAAAGAAAGTACACCCCTCTTAAAATGTAGGCCTTTGTTGCACAAACTGCAGCCTTGACACTTACTGAAACTGCTGGCATAAATGTACAAAAAAGCCTTAAAATCAAGTTAAAATCAATGTTTTATGGCAAAAGGAAACACACGTTTAAACTGACTGCATTTATTTTTTATGCATGATTTCTATACTTTTAGACTCAGATTCAAAGCACTTTTACAACATCGATATAAAAGTTCCCTGAAGTTGTCAGAGTCTTAATATTGCACCCAAGAAAAGCTAAGACTATAAAACAATGATGGATGGAAGGATGAATCAAAGGAATAAAGGAAAGAAAGCTGGATGGATGGGTGGATGGATGGATGGATGGATGGATGGATGGATGGATGGATGGATGGATGGATGGATGGATGGATGGATCCATGACTTTCCCTTTTCCAGAAGCCAATATTCACAAGACAAGAGAACATGTCACTGAAGTGCGTGTTGATCTTAATATTTAAGGAAATGGCAACAAATAAAGAGCTACTGGGAAAAAAAGTCCATAAATTTTATTCAGAGTAATAATTAAGAGGTTTAACAACAACTGGAACTGTTGCAAACAAGGCTGGGCGAGAACCCATTTCCATCTGGCAGTGAGAACAGAGGAGGAAAATAAATAATTACAATAAACAAATCTCTAAAGTTTGAGATGGAATTGTAGCAAAGTTTTCAGTTTTCCTATTCTACTCTAGTAAAACACTTTTCCCAGGGATCTATTGAACATCTTTAGATATATATTTTTAGAGATTTACAATGTCCAATGTCTAAGGGGATACATAGCAATTCACTATAGCATTTCTTTAAACATAGGAAGACGCCTTAAAATGGCACTAAAAGAACAACAATGCTGTAATCATGGTTAAGGCTCTTTCAGACACTGCAACTTCAGATGTACTTAGATCATTTTCAAATAAAACTCCAACTTTAGAGTAGATCTAAGCTTTTAGTTATTGAAGAAGAAAATGCACTGAGTCACACACTTTCAAATTCGGAGAATTGGAAAATGGGTTCTTGATGAGGTGTCAGTGACAAGAGTCTTCTTCTGGATTGACAGGTGATTTTTTTTCCCCATGTCTAAACTTCTCACATCAAGGATTTGGTCTGCTCTCAGCTGCTGAAGAAAGTGACAAGAGTCTGCAAATCAATCATAAACCTTCCATTTTTAAATAAGAAACTGTACCAATACATTAAACCATTTCATCTGCACATAAAGTAGATTTTAAACACTAACATGGGAGAGGAAGATCTTTGTTTTACACCAAGTCAAAACTCCAGGCTTACCAAAAAATGATACCTTTTGGAAGAAGGAGCTATAGACAGCAAAACATAGACAAAATGGCACATTTACAGGACTTACTTTGAAAAAATTAGTTATGATTGTGGAAACCTTGGCTGGATATCCAATATCATTTATTTGACTAAAAATACTGAATCACATTAAGGCATGCTAGAAGACCTAGTGAGCACTAGTCCAAGTGTAACTGGTGAACTGAAGAAAAGGCTTATAGAGAGAAAAGATTCTCTAATAGAAATTTTACCAACTAAAATTTCTATTGAAGGTGGTAGAAAATTAAATTCAGTTTTTTTTTTTTTAGGTTTTTTTTTAGAAGCCCATAGATAAAAACACTAGAGACAAACTGGAACAAAATTCCAAAAACATGTTATGGCAGAAAATATATTTGCCGATTCAGTCAGACACAACAGCACGATTGCTTTTTCCTTCAAATAAAGTTTGTATGTTCAATAACAGGATGGATTATTTACAACTCCAAACATATGCAGCATGTAAACCCAGATTAAAGAGACTACCATGGTTTTTGAATAACAATCTCCCTGAATCGACAAGGACGAAGCAGCGGGTGGTCTCTTGTCCTGGTAATGTGCTGAAAGTTGAAGAGTTAATGGAAGTGGTGGGGACTTCCACCCATCATTCAATCCAGCCTATGGTTGCCATGGATACATGTGATGGAGAGGGACTTTATATGCTAACCAAAGAGTCACTTTCTGATCTCTGGATGTCAAGAGATGTGACAGGTGCTTCTTCCCTCCAAACACTGTCTTATGTTTTAACATTTAACATGTACAATTTTGCTTCAGCAAATATTTTTCAAAATATATCTCAAATTCTCGTTCCTCAGCTGCCATTATGCATGCACTCAGAGGTTATCAAATGCCATGTGAATTAAGTCTGACACTGCACCTTGTTCGAAAAAAGTTCACAAGCAAAACAGTCTTAGTCATGATTGGCCCACCCAGCAGGTGAACTTTAAAAGCAGTTATCCTTTCTTAATGGTCACTTTATGCCTATTTAAAATCAGCAAAATTGTTTTTCATTTGTGCATTTTTTTTTCTTCGCTCCTTGCTAACAATTTCTGTTCAAAATGTCTCTATGGAAGTGCCTCAGAGGACATTAGCAGATTATTATTCTCCCAGTTTAAATTAAATGAAAACAATAAACATTTTGGATCAGGTTTATTGGACAGCCAGTGCCACATGTCTCCAGCTGCTACCTTGGTTCGGGAGGACGTGCGGCATATTGGGGCCACCTGCCCGAGCACACGACCCGATGATCAGCTCTGGCTTGTGTAAGTGAAAATATAGATGTAGAACCACAGGAGGCGGTGCGTAATAGGCTAAGGGTCGTATCCCTGTAAAACGCACGCCGCCGCAGCCTCATAAATTCTCATCAGCGTCTTCATTAAACGGTTCTTCCCCCCAGCCTCCCCACCTCTGTTGTCGCTATGACAACGCTGGCCCCGCGTGCACCCTCCGGGGGTGGGAGGCGTGTGTGCCGGTGTAACCCCGGGGGTTATTTCGGGGGTGGGGTGACTTGGCACAGACTCCAGCCGTCCGCCTGAGTGTCAGACTCTGGCTGTGTCTGGACTGCAGGCGGGAGCTCTGATTTCTCCCTTTAATTACTGCTAATCGGAGGAGCCCTAGTCCATGCTAATGAAGCTACACCAATCAGCTGGGAGGAGTCGGGGGCTTCTCACCGCTACAGCAACTCTACGCATGAACAGAACTGCCGCTGCTGGGGCCAGAACTTGCAGCCACAAAGCATGTCTCACTGTCTGTCTGTCTGTCTCACAGCTTTGTACGGCCAGTCTGCCCTCGAGCCAAAGCGAGTGCCGCGGCTCGTGGAGAGGCCTCTCTGTGAATCCCTAATGAAGCTGCTGCTGCTGCAAGGTCTATAGTACCGCATCAGCTCACATCTCCCACCACTTCAAACCGCAGCCGCTCGCAACAACAGCACCAAGTGTGGCTGATCAGAAATTCTAAAGACAGAAATTAATTATGATTTAACAATACGTCAGTGGCTCATTATTGTAAATGTGCGCTGTGCAATCAATCCACCATATTTCCCCCCCACAAACATAATTACACTCTATAGCTTTCAGTGAAGCCTTGGAAATGTATTTTCCTTTTTATTTTTTTTTTTTTTTATACCTACGTAATGAATAGCAACAGATGTGACTGTGTCACGGTGCTTCTCAAAATTGGAATATCATTGAAAAAATTCAGTTATTTCAGTAATTAAATTCAATTAGCATAGCTCAATGAATGTGCATACATAATGAATGTATGTAGCATACATGTATGCTACATAATGAATGTATGTAGCATACATTCATTACACACAAACTGATACAGTCAACGTTTTCTATTAGCTTTGATGGTTACGGCCTACAGCTAATTACAATCCAAAATTCAAAGTTTCTGAAAATTATTGAGGAAATTTGAATATTACATTGGACAAATATGTTTTAAATATAAATGTTTTACATAATCATGCGAAGGAATCCTGACTTGGCAGTTTCCCAGCAGACTGCACTGACACCCTCCCCAAAAGAAGCTGACTTCTGTATCAAAGCACAATAATGGAAAGTTGAGTGGAAGTAAAAAAAAAAAATAAATCAACCCATATTATTAAGATTTCTTTCACACAGAGTCTTGTGTTTCTGAAAATGATTGAAAATCCCAAATCACGCAAATGCAGAAATGTTGGTGCAATGGACTACACAACCATGAGGAAGTTGAAAAATATCACAGTGTGAGTTTCATTCTTTGATTGAAATGATAACAATAAATAAGCCTTTTGAAGATTCTAATTTACTGGCATACACCTATTAACGTTAAAAGATAACAGTGAAATTCCTGTAGATCAGCCTCAAAGTAGAAGGATCTCAGTTTCTTTGTTTTACTCTTCTTTGCTCCAGCACACAAATTATATAAGAAAAAACAAGTTTAATGCGTCTCACAAGTGCTTGATTATAATTCTTTTCAGCCCTGTATTATGCCTGCTGGTGCTCAGACTGTTTGTGTTGCAGCCGCTGATCAAAAGCTCTCTTTTTTTACACCGATGCACCACCTGTAACCACGCCGGGTGTTCGCTACATCTGTGCATTTGCAACAAACACCTGACATGATGGGAACGCATGTGAATGCAAATAGGCCTACTGGCAGGCATCCACACATGAACATGACTGAGAAATGGGAAGAAAAGCTCTCCTCGCAGCAGGACACAGAAAGGTGTTACATCTGATCTTGATCAGTGCTTTTTTTTTTCCTTCACAAGTTGAATCTGCTGTGATTGCGTCATAAAGTAAGATGAAAGCCGACATGCATTAAAGCAACTGTACAAAGTTTTAGCCCCTTTATTGGTGTTGAAACAAACGTCCGTAAATCACCTATATTGGTGTAATATATGCACATAGTTTAATGAATTAAAAAAGTGATACAATTTTTTGAACACTAAAACTAAAGTTATTATCACTACAAAACCGCTTCATATTTTGTCACTTTAGAACCATAAATTTCTATATTTTCTATAAGGGTTTGAGTTTATTTGAACACTAGTACGTCTCTGTGAAGTAGAAATCAAATGATAGATTTATTTTTATTTTTAATTCTAAATGCTTGCTCTGTTACCCCTGAATAAAATCCAGTGCAACTAGGCATAGCTTTTCATCAAAACAGAGAAGCAGCCAAGAGTCCCATGGTAAATCTGGGGGAACTTCAGAGATCAGGAGAAATATGTTGTCACGACAACTATTAGTTATGCATGTACCACATAAAAGACACGAGAAAATATGAAAGAAAGCAAGATGAATTTTCCTAAAACCAAACGTGGAAGAAGACGCTCTGGTTAGATTTGACCAAATGTAACTTTTTTTTCCCTAAATGCAAAATGCTATGTGTGGTGGAAAACTAACACTGCACATTATTCTGAAAACACTGTTCCCACAATGACACGTCATGACATCATGCTGCTCTAGGGACAGTTAATAGAAACATGGATGGAGTTAAATGTAGGGGAATCCTGTTAAAATAAGTGAGACTGAGGCAGCGGTTCAACTTCCTGCTATACAGAGCTGGTTCACATGGTAGGACGGCCCAGTCAAAGTTCAGACTAAATGCAGTCAGGAATCGGTGGCAAATCTTGCAACTTGCTGTTCACAGATACTCCACATCTAATCTGGCAAGGCTTGAACAACTTTGTAAAGGAAAATAGGCAAACATTTCAATTCCTTGAGATGCACTTCAAAGGATTTGCAGGTGTAATTGGTGCAAAAAAAGTGGTTTCTCAAAGGATTGACTCAAACTGAAAATAAATGCATGCCACATTCTTATGTGCCAAAACAATTGAAAACCTTGAATTCTCAATCTTCCACTTGATAACTATGCACTACTGTGCATTGGTCTGTCACATAAAAACCTCTTGTAAGATACATTGAAGTTTGTGGTTGAATGGTGACAAAATGTGGAAAAATCTGAAGGCATTCACTGTTGCAAGTGAGTTTAAACACCTTCACAGGAGTATTGTTTTATTATCCAGGTCATGCTTAAATATGAGTAAGCCTTTACAACATACCATCTCTCAGCAATCAAAGCCTATAAGTATAACTTGTAAAACGACTAAGTGGAGCAGCACAGCAGACCATCATTTCATGCTTTATCCACGCAGACACAAGGACTTCATACACCAGCTTCCCAGTCAAGGTCATTATATTAAAGACCATAACAGCTCATCAGGCAATTTAGCTGACCTTGCCATGCAGAAAGTAACTAGCAGTTACAGCAGGATTCGCAATTATAGTCAATTAAAGTCAATAAAAGATGATATGACAGTTGATTACGTTTAATTTACTGGGAGCAAAGTGGTTTCCGAATTGTGCGCTCACTGAGCAATAATTAATGCGCAGCTTCAGAGCTACCATGAATTCAGATCGAGTTTGGTTTAAAAAAAATGATAGCTATATGAAGACAACAATTTGGATTGTATTCAAACTTTTGATAAATTTCCTGCTCTTTCGATATAAGAACTGATCTTTCACTTCAGTTTTACTTCGTTTTCCAATAGTCAAAGAAAGAGATAAAAAAAAAATAGTAAACTAAATACTGCTGCACCCTAATATTTTGTTGTGATGTTAGAAAGATTACCACGGGCCAGCGGTTGGCCTCCAGCAAGGGCTTTTCCTCGGGCTGCCAGTGCCGAGGTGCCAGATGCGCTAGGCAAGTAGCTGCATGATAAATGGCAGAAGGTGAGAGCTCCATGGCTGCAAGCAGGAGCACCTTGCCCCAGCATCCCGCTGCCAGTCCCTTGGCATGCAGCACACCGGGCCAAATGGCAGCAGCGTCCCCCTTCAACGCTGACATTTAGAACCTCTGTCATGCTATCCAGCTGTGCACATTGCGAGCCCCCCGGCCCCCGGCACCGTACCCCCAGCCTCTCCCAGGCACCGGGAACCCTCAACCCCACTGTTGCTACTGCCAGATGACAGTCAACAAACATTTACTTGTTTAATCATGTCTGAAATTGTTTAACGGTAATGTCCACCATGTATTTGTGTAATTTTTCAAACATGCACATCACAACAGCTTTAAAATGTAAATTTCTTTGAGAAAACTAAGAGTGCCATTGGAGTCTGATATTGTTTAGGGCTTTGCTATCCAATGCAAAATGTCCATGATAAGTATATAGGGCTTCCTTGAGTATTGTGTTGGGAAAAAAAATACTGCCATTGCTAAAAAAAAAAGGAGATCTCAATATTTAAGAAATAAAAATAAATTGTGATTTAATGATGTTTTAAATATTTGATCCAAAGTCTCCATTTAAAATTATAGTTAACACCAAAATGTATCCAATAGGGGAAAATAAAGGATCTATCCATTCTTACCAAGTGAAACAACTATTATTTTAAACTAATGTACCTTAAGCATTAGTGTGCAAGTGATTGTTTTTTTTTTGTTTTTTTTACATTTGCATAATTCTAAAATAGATATTTTTAAAAACATGCCTTACAACTTGTTGACAGGTGCATTTATTTATTTTGGGGGCCAGAAAATTGTAAAGAAGACTGTAAAAGTAAGACAAGTAGCAATATCTGTGCACTGTAGTAGCTCACATAAAAAAATATATCTGTATAGAGCAAATACTCTCTGGTTTCAGAAGGGAATATGGTGCCTAGCTGGCAAGAATGGTTGTGCGAGAGTCCAAGAAAACATGCAAAGGATGACCATCTGGCCTATCCTGATGGATCTAAGCTATTTTGGTACCTACATTTCACGTCAGACACCATATAAAAATGAATTAATGGAAATCAACCAAGTAGGACTCTTCTGCTAAAACAAATAAAAACCCTTCCTTGGCAAAGAATGAAGCATTTGATTATGACTTTCTGTTGGATGGATCAACAATGGTGAGGGCTAAAAACAACATATCAATGGACACTGAGTCCGATGGCCAAGATGTGGACTCCGGAAGGCAACTAAAGACAACAGTAAAAAAAGTAAAAAAAAATCATCCAATGGAGAATATTCAAGAGCAACAAATATATGTTTAAGTATAACCGGCTGTCTCCAATGCATGGCCGCCCAACGATGCTGTTCTACTCGAAAGCCCCAGCGCTTCTGACAAACATATCCACTGATCAATCCACTAACCTGTTATGTCTTGGCAAAGTTCAGAAAGACCCACCCTTTGTGTGTCAAAGGGAAAATTAACCTTGAAATGTCAACTGCAATGCAAATAAATATAGGATAGACAAAACAATAGATGTTTAGTTGAAACTCTTCTCTTAAGAAGAAATTAGCACACTTAGGGAGAAAAGATTTTTACTTTTCAAAGTGTTACTTAGAAGTTACTTTCTGAACCTTGTTTATTACAAATGATCAAAAGACTGTTTCCTCAAGTACTTTCTGGAACCGAACGAGTACTTTCGTCTGAAAGTACTCGTTCACATGGAAGTGAACAAACAATGAACTATCTGATAACAAGTTCAAGGAAGTAACTGTAAAATTATGGAGTCCAATAACCTGTAGGTTCCAGAAAACTTGCTTGAAGTTTTGCTAACATTCTAAACCTCTATAGATTTAGCCAGACAGCGTTTTTAATAATCTCAATGTACATTTTTATGATTGTTTTGGCACTAGTGAGAGAAAAGGAGGTAGACATGCAGCAAGGGTCTCAATGAGGTGAATCAAACACAGGATGGCTGCGTCCAGGACTATCACCCCTGTCTATGGGGCACCTGCTCTAGACAGGGGTGATATTTTGGGGGGCTGTATTGGGCTGTATTGGTATACAGCTAGCTAGCTAGCTAGCTGGTATACAGCTAGCTAGCTAGCTAGGTATACAGCTAGCTAGGTATACAGCTAGCTAGGTATACAGCTAGCTGTATACCAGCTAGCTAGCTCTCTGGTATACATACAGCTAGCTAGCTAGTTTATGCGCTCTTTCTTCTGTATATTAAGAGTTTGGGAATAGCTGTTTGTATAAAATTTCTAGAGGACAAAACATTATGTTATTTCAGATAACATAATGTTATCTGAAATATAACATTATATTATATATAATGTTATATTATATATAATATATGTTATTTCAGATAACATAATGTTATCTGAAATAGTAACTTGAAAAAAATAAAAGTAAGAGGTAAGGACTTGGACAATAAACAAAATATGGGGCATTTGTAGAAAGTATTCATAACAGTGTAAAATCGTTCATGACTGCATTTTTTTATTTAGTTTAATCTACAGTTATAAACCTCCTTCAAGGGCAACTTCACCTTGAACTCTTCTTTCAGGAGGAAATACAAACATCCAACAAATTTTCTTTGCAAAACTGCGCAGAACTGCCTTTTAACAAGTTCAGTGAGAATATCAATGTTGGCTACACTAAGAAACTATAGGTTCTTTAAAAAAAAGACAGCAGAATAAAATAAAGGCAAGGAGAAGATGGGAGAGTAAACACTTTACATTCTGGTACTCATTAAAAACAGACAAGTCCAGCCTTTTCCCGCGAGAGAGCACACATCATGCTATATAGAGGCAAATACCAAGCTGCATGGCATGGAATCAAAGGCATTTCTGCAGTCCAAAGGTCAGGTGATGGTAAAAGGTTGCTGAGAAACAGAGTTGCTGGACGGGCTTTCATCAGTGGGAGACAGCTGGAGTCTCCAAAGAGGCAGCGTTACTCGGGGCTGAAGGCACAGTGGGGCTGCTCCGATATGACATTTCACATCCAGATCTGCCACAGTAATGGCATTTTAGCCACTTTTAAAAGGGCCAGATTGGCCTTCCTGCACTGTTCAAATTTTTATAGACAGCCATTCTTATATTGTTTGGGCTTATTACAGTGTCTAAAAGAAAATTGTCTTTGTGGAAAAGGCAATTGGGGCCAATGTGAGAATGAGTGGCTGATACAAATACTTAAACTCCACATGATACGACACGGGAAGAACAGCATACATCTCGCAATGTTAATAAACCTCTTTTATTACCTATGCGGAAATGCAAACTTGAATGAATGAGAACAAAAGATCTCAAATTTACATAAAATATATTTATCCTTTCTTGTGATTCTTTGATTTTGAAAAAAAAAAGAAAGAAAAAAAGCAGTACAACATGTATCCATGTAAAGCTCGTCACGGTTATTTACTCGAGTCGCCATGCCCCGTCTCTCTGTTAGGAAACTGTTCGTGTAGTTTTGCTTTGAAGCTGCTGCTGAGATGATTTGTTCCATTTGCTTGGGGAAATTGCAGTGCCTGTTACTTGCTGAAGTGATTTTTTTTTTTAACAATATGCAAGCTTTGTAAGATAAAAAGAAAGCAACATGTGTTGTTCCCTGTTAATAAAACAACACATAAATAAATATTCATGGTAAACAAATCTTCCATCAAAACAAAATGCTAATCTGCATGATCATATTTCCACCAGAAGATATCCAGAAGAGTGAATTAATGGTGATTTAAAAAATATATATGTATAGGCTCATTTTTTTTTTTCTTACAAAACTTTATCTTAAAATAAAAGCTCAGGGAATATAATGTTTGTATAGGCTACTGAGAACTTCAGTTATTATGCCAATATCACAAAACCAATTCATGTTAATGGGGGGATAAAATATTTGGAATCAAAAATGAAAATCTCTTACATATTTTAAATATATCCACCCCATATATTCCTCAAAATGAATTTTACTTGCCCAGAGTAAAACTGGTTACTTTCTGAAATTCAGAGACTGCTTTCGAAGACCTGATACATTTCACAAAACTTTCCAGTCACTTCCAAGAGTTTATAGTTTACTTTCTGGAATGTAGAGGGCATATTTACTAAATTGATTAAACTCAGAGGTAGGTTTTGGGATCCTGTCTGCTTTATGGTGTAACTTCTAACTTGGTTCTTTCTTTAGTTTACACATTTTAGGAGTTCTTTTTCAGAGATCACTTTGCTGTAATTTACATGAGGACTCATGAGGACTTTTTTTTTTTTTATCGATATGTTACCACTTACTTTCCAAGAAAATAACGTTTCGTGTCCAAAACCTGAGGGTACTTTCATCATAACATCAATGTTGCTTTCATGGATCTTAAAGATTACTTTTTAGAATGTAGAAGGTACTTTTTAGTCTACAGTATGAGGTGACTTCTAACCTGGTGTTGTTCAGAATATAGAGATTGCTTTCCAATAGTTTTACATACCACTTTTTGTGGAAGTTGCAGTTTCCTAAAAAATACAGATGGATATATTTACATATGAGTTTGGGAAAGGAGAAAATCACCCGACTGTCTGTAAAGGGCATGGTAGAAACTGGGGAAAAAGCATACTACAAACATATAAATTGTTATATTACAACCACAAAAAAATACCGATATTGATGTTATTTTGGAGAGAAAATGCATTAACGTCCTGCATGCACAGCACTGAAGCTTTTCATCTGCCATACATGATTTAAATTTAGCGGTGGAATAATCAGTCAGCATTCAGCTGTGGGAATTCTGAGCTTAATAAATGCCTCTTCACATAAGCAGTTTGCCGGAGTTATTCCGAACACAAGACTGCTGTCGAAACGTCTATGAATCTCAATTTAACTACCATCTCAACCACATGGGGACCATCTCATGCAGGCTGTCTGCATGTCTGAATGCGAGAATTAGAAAAAAATGTATATTGTTGTAAAAGAAAACACAATTAGTTTCCAGTTTCTACATCAAACTGGCAGAGCAATTAAATAATTACCATTTTCTTAATATTGCATTTTTAATCTAGAGGAAAGCCCTCACACATTAGGGTAAATCATTAACTTGATTCTTAATCGCAGAGTAAGTTTGTGGTCATTACGACTCAAATTTTGAATCTCGAGGATTTCGTTGATTAAATATCAACCACGCAAACGTTAAGTAAGATTTAAAGGTCATTCCCTCCTTATTTAAAAACAAGACTAGTGATTATTGAATATCATATGAAAACTGAGGACTATTGTTTTAAAAACATCTAGTATTTTGGTTGACAGTACTAAACCAAACAGACTAACGCAGGCTAGTTCTAGCCGTGCGCCATCAGTGGCTATCAGCATCACTGCTGCTGTCTCCAGCTGCTGAAAGAGGCAGGAAGGGCAGCAGCAGAGCTGTTTAGGAACAATTATGTTTGAGGTGTTGGCGTGTGCTACAACATGCCGGACTTTATATCCCAAACTGAGAGCCGTGAGGGTCTGAAAACATGTCCTCTACATATGGTTTCAGGGTGGTTTGAATCTATACAGATCAGCCTGTTAGTGCAGAGCCACATTGATCACGACTTTATTCCTCATGTCTTTCTTTGTGTATTTCTTGCAGTTGTCAGAAGATCTTTAGGAACCGGTGTTGCCACAATTATCTTGCAAAAGTAATCCAGCCATCAGCGTGGGAATGGATGAATGACTGAATACAAGTGCAAATCATTTACCATTGCAAACGGTTTGGAAATAGTTACGCATCCTTTTGCCGCTTCATTTCCCATAAATTTAACTTTGAAAAATTGCATCAAGTACCTTTTTTCTAAAACCAAAAAATTTAAAATAAAATTGTGTTCAAATGATCTTGTTATTTGTAAAACTTAACAGTGGTGTAATTTTTCTAAGGTTATTGTTGCTTTTGTAGCTTCAGCCAACTTGTGTATAGTAGGACAGAGGGGATGCTGTATTTGGCACTTCAGACTTAAATCCAACTGAATATGTGTGAGAATCTCTTTCCACAAATGAAAATTGATGTTCACAGTTTCTTTCAGCTATACTTGTGACTGAACCTGTGAAAAAAATATGAGAAAGTGTGCCTGATTTCTTTCTAAAGACACCGTATGTCCTACTTGCACATGTACCCTGCAGGAAAAGTAATGCCTTTCTATCGTATTGTGATCCAACTTCCATGTAATCTATAATGGAGTGGATATTGCTTAGCTTATTGACGGATGTCCCCTCCTCCCCACTTTGACATTTGCTTATCCTCGTGAGCATCTCCCAGTATTGACGTTTGCTCTATCTGGACATCTTCCTAAGCTGTTCTGTCATTTGTCACCTCTTAAATAAAAACCAAGGAGGTGTGGGAGCTGACAGTGATAAGGCTTAATGACACAAACTACCGTGGTGGTGGTTTCATACAAACTCAGAAGAAAGAATTCACAGTACGGCTTAATTTCCTGCTCGGTACCTGTAATGGATTCATAGAGCAATTTTACCCAGCGTATTTCCATCCGTGCCATTAATAAGCAGAATAAAAAAGCACCTCTCTACAAACCATGGCATGAATTCACTCATAACTGCAGTCAATTTAGAGGAAATTTATTGAAAGCGGGCTTTTGGTTTAACACCTTTTAAACTAATGTATTTGGAGAGCGCACTCCACATGCTCTCCTGTCAAAAGCTACCATTTTCTCCCAACTTAGCCTTAACTCTCCACTTCTTGGATGCAAACTGGTGAGGTCAACACATGCACATTAGAGCTCATAAAACATCCTCTAAGTGGCCTTTCAGGATTCCTACTTTGCTAACTCACTTTTTGAAGAGCAATAAACGCAGCGCTTCTTTAAATACGTATCTCACAAAATCCAGCAGGGAGCAGATTTTCTCATGATGTGGAAGACAAACTCTTCCTTTCTTCCCCTCCCTCTCTTTCTATTCATCCCTCCCTCAGACTGTCTCCTGCAGAGAGGCTATTATTGCAGCTAATTATCTACAAATAGGCCCAATATGACAAACACGGAACCAAGCTAGTACTGGCTAATAGCACAGGAATCATTCTGTGACGAAATAAAAGAAAAGGGGACAGACAAAGACCAGAACAAAAAGTCATACATTAAAAAATACATATATATTTTTAAAAAGAGGCAAAATCTGAGATAATTATGAGGAACATGACAGAGACACAATGTGGTATGAGATGAGAGAAATTGCGGGACCAAAAAAAAAAAAAGATATAAGAGGAAGGCAGATGGGCGAAGAAAAGCAGCACAGAGAGAGGACTAACATGGGGGAAATGATCTTGTCTTTGCAATGTGTGACGGTTGTTGCCATTGGCAACTGTCCTGCAGTGCACGGGCCACATCCACTTAGCTCCCAGCGTGCTTCAGGATCAGGGTAGCTCAGAGGTCTAAGGCTGTCTGGCTCATTTACATAAAGAAACTCATTTACCAGGCAAGCATGGAGGGCTATGACGCATCAATGGGGGCTTGATTAGATCTTTACCTTTGATACATATGAATATTTATCATGGCTGAATAACATTTGCTCTCCTTTCATCTGGATCATCCAGAGAGTCCTCCTCCTCCTCCTCCTTCTCCTCTTAATTTTTTTCCAATGAATATGTCAGCGAAGCATCGGGGATCATGACAAGTGACAGTACTCGAGATAATCCGGTCATTGTTGCAAGAGATCAACACTCTCTTTAGGTTTTACAAACTGCATCAGGCTTCTGTCTTGTTGTTTATATTTACTCCGGGGATAACAGCTCCAAGAAACTTAAAGGAAATCAATTGGGGCGGGGGGACCGCAGTCACGGTGGCTCCCTTAAACAAATGTGCGTGTGAAATAGACCACTGCAGGTGGGAGGAAGTTGAAACCGCAAACATGGCAACCACTTTTTTTTTTTAGCAGCCGTTTCAATGAGTTGCACTTACATCACTCACTCCGGCCTCCACTATCTTCAGGCCCGTCTCCTTCTCCAGCTGCTGCTTTTCTTGGACTGCAAAGGGAGACAAAAGCAGAGGAGATTTGATGTGACAAAGTCACAAGTTTTTATTTATTTATTTATTTTTTTTTTTCAGTTCCCGAGGCAGAACAGGGTATCAGTGAAACTGAGAACGATGCGATGGACGGATCAGTCTGAGTCAGATGTCAAACTGGTCATAGAAAATGCCCGCACCCAAACACAAACACCTAAAGTTCTCAACAGGGAAGGAGGTTTGCAAACTTTAAAGCTGTTGTAAGGTTGTAAACAGTGAACTCGGACATAAGTAATGCATAATCATGAACAGGAAGGACAGAGATGCATGGTTTTTCTAAAGTTATTTCACATTTAATCTGAAAAGTGGGGCATACAGTTGATATTAGCGACATATATATTTAGAGTAAAGTCTACATTAAATACATAGGTCTAAATCGGGGCTCAGCAGGAAGCATTTCACTAAAAATACAAAACATGTAGATACAGCTTCAAATGTTAATCTTATTTATTTTTTTTTTTTAGAACACTGCTTTATCAAACACTTTTTGCAATATCTACTTATGGCAGTCTGTTTTCATAGATAGTGTCTTGCATAACGCAGCAAGTGGAGAAACTGCCACCATTTTTTTTTTGACATGAACATAATTGATTATACGTTCTGAAATCTGACAATTTCTCACCATTTCCATGAACACTCATTATACCTGATCGTTTAGTCTTATTTAACTCAACTTTTGATTTTTTCAAATCAAAATATTTTTTTTTTATGTATTTTGATATATGTTGATGTAATATCTTAAGTTGGACAGTTTATAGCCATGGTAAAGAGTAAATGAATAAAAGTTAAGAGTAAAACGAATCAGCTATTAAATGTTTGAAAAATTATCTTCTAAATCCCCCCCAAAATCTGACAATATAATGTCAAAAACCCTTTATGGTGATGCAGGTACAGGCAGCAGACTGTTCCAAACTTGCAGACCACTGGCACCCCATTATAGGAACATTGCAGCCTTGACATTGTTTAACCAAATTTAGCTTTAAGCTCTTTAAATTGGCTTAATATTTAGCATATCTTCCTTGCATTACTTTACGTCCAAACTCAGAATCTCTCACACCCCTAAGCTACCGTGGTGAGAGCCACCCTCCCCCCACTTGACAACCTGCCACCCGTATGTGCACGGATTTCAATTTTCATAATTAGTTTGTTAAATCAATAAGTGGGTCTTATCACAGGACACGTTAGCTGTGCAGCAGTTTTAAAAGTAGCTTGTACATTTTCAGAAACAAGGCGAGATTTGTTTTTCTCCTGCCTCCAGAAAGTGGACTAACAAAAAGGCACCGAGTTAATAGGTGTTGAGAAAGTTCAGCCTTTCCTGACAATTTTAAGAGAAGTTATCTCAATTTATACACTCCGGGTTGTGGATAATTATGGAAACTATTTATTTTATCAACCACTACCCTGACGTTGTACACGCACTGTTGTCCTATAAGCACCACTCTGGTTTGCAAGTTAAAAAGTGCACATCAAAATGCACCTATTATTATGCACAAGTATCCATTCTTTCTGAAGATTACCAGAAAGCAGAATAAGTGATTGTACATTCACAGCACACAATAACTTGAGCCCCTGCCTTTGTTCTTGCAGTAATTAATACACCACCCGAGTTTGATCCTCAGATCTTGTGATCTAATCAAATATGGCATGCTATTTTCAATGCTTTGTTCACAAAGGACATTCTCATGCAAATCAAACTGAAGTGAGGCGATGTTAAATATCCATCACTCAAGATCACACAGTTTCGCCGACTTTTTCCCTTTTGCGCTGTCCTCGACGTCCCCTCCTCACTTTGATGGAAACATTTATATTAGAAAACAAAAATCAAAGGAGGCCCTAATAGATTAAGCTAAATTATAGAGCCAAAGTGGAAAATGCAGCAACATTTAATTGAGTTTGTTAGCATGTGAATGTGGCTGCTAATCTGGAAAAGGAAAAAAAAAAAAAAAAAAAAAAAGGGAAAAGAAAGAGGGTCCTTTAAAACCCTCTCCCCCCATAGAAGGCA
>NW_015114134.1:98027-132738 GCF_001443285.1 Poecilia latipinna
AATTGCATTTTGTATGAATGAATACGGGGGGCCTAATTGAAAAAAAAAAAAAAAAAAAAAAAAAAAAAAAGGAGAAAGAGAGCAGGTCCTTTAAATCCCATCTCCCCAGATGAAGGCTATGCAAATGACCCTGAAGAGCTGAACCCAACCTCACACTCCAAATTCAGCAATGGGTCTGTTTAATTAGTATTTTAATCTATCCCAATGATTGCACTCAGTCCACAATGTATGCAGAATTCTATCTAATTAAGGATGCTACTTTTAGGGTAATCATTCATCTCTTTCTCCCTTTCTCCATCACCTTTTCTCTTTCTGCTTATTAAGGATCCTGCAAACATTGATCATCCCATCATCCCATCAACATGGCAGGCCAGGAGACATCTCTTCTATGTTAGGAGTCATGCAAGGGTTTCTGGGGGGAGGGCAAAAGTGAACTAAAAGAGATCATACTTAAGGGGCTGGAAAGGCTAAACGTGCATCCGAATCAATTCAATTCAAAACATATTTTATTACTGAAGACACTCTGTTGTTGTGTAACAGTCCGATGAAGAGGACAGTCAGGGTTGTCCGTAATTTTCTTGATTTTATGAAGAATCCTTATTTGACCAATGATCTACAACAAACCCCAGAACAGAACCAGCCTTGTTTATCACCTTGACAGATATCCCTGATTATTTTACGGGTACGGGCAGAGCAACAAAATGGAGAAGAAAGGGAATTCAAGTGTGTTTGAATGGATGGAAGTTGAGAACGGCTCAACACATATAACTGAAGGCAAGTTTTAATGTGAAAGTACACATGCCATTAAATGCAAAAGGAGAAAGCTGTTAAAATGCCAACATACTAAACAAAGAGCCCTAAACTGGCACCATTTTTGCCTTTGGACCAAGACCAACAAGTCAAACCGGTGAAACAAGACTTAATTTCCCAAACCATGACCTGTAGATGGGTAGATGTTGCAAAAACATGAAACTTGAAAAAAAAAAAAGCTGCAACAATTATATGAAAGGTTTGATGCAATAATGGCACTAAAATCTTTTCCTCAGTTTATTAAAGAGGGTATAAGTTTTGAGGTGCCTTTTTTTAATTTATTTGTTTAATGACCAGGTCTCTTCTTAACCTCTAATTATCTGTCAGGCACAACTTCTAAACTGGCCAGTTATGAATAACTTAAGTCTTTACAGGATATGTAAAAAAGTAAAAAAATATTTTTGATGTTATTAAAGTTAGATTTTAACTGTGTGCAAAACATTAATAACGGTATCTTTGGCATGAAATCCCTCCCTGAGCTCGTTAGTTCCCCCTCTTAGAGGGGCAACAGGACACTATGGGCATGTGGAGGAAGAAATTTGCATCATGGATGTGCAGTCAACAAATCTGATGCAATCTTGTCAGTGTGGACCGAGATTTCCCAGAGGAATGTTGCTGACAGCTTGCAGAATCCATGCCACAAAGAATTAAGGCAAACTTGATATCAACAAGATGTGTCTAATAAAGTGGCCGGTGAGCTTACGTCTGCTGCGTAGTGGTGAAAGACATATATTTTTTATTTTTTTTTTGCCATTTTGAGAGAATTAATCTCACTCAGTTTCCACTCCTGTAGCCATATTGACTCTCTGTAGGTACCTCCACTACCTGTTCAGGGAGGGGGTAATGAGCGAGGTAATTGGGCCCAGCTGGGTGAGGGTGGAGGTGGTGGAGGAAGGCCAAGATGCTTAAAGGTCAAACAACGTTTTGGTCCTAATGAGGACCCCTCTAGGGTCCCAACACATCATGAGTCAAACTAGAAAAGATTAGCCAGGAATCAACAGATATACGTGTTGCAGCGGCAGCCGGCATGGTGGCTCAGGCTTGACAGACAAGCTGACATTAACCATCTTATTGTGAGACAAAAAAAAAATAAAAAATAAAAAATAGCCTGAAGGCCTGAAGGTCAGCAAAGAATCAAAGCTAAAAAGTCTCCAATCAACCTGAGTGGAAGTACTGTCCCAAAACAGCCACTTTAAATGTAAATACAATGTAGTTCCAAGCTCATTAGCTGGCGACTCGGTTGATCTGGGCGACTCTTACGATCCAGCCAGACGAATGCTTGTCTTCTCACCGCCTGGACAGATAACAGCCTTGGGCGTCTCTTTTTGGTCACCTCTTCTATTAACCTCCCTCTGGAACTCGCTCACTTTCTCTTTTCCCACATGCAGGCACAGATTTTTGCAGGTTTCAAATTAGCGACCAAATACCCCTGACGGGCTGTGGAAAAGAGATGTCAGGTCTCATTTCAAAGAGACTCCTCCAGCCTTTTTAATAGGAATTGTCTGACTCTATCGAGGCTGATTTCTAAAGTGAAGATCTGATCACTGCTGCTCGTTTGATCATTTTTCTGAATCACACCGAGCCAAATCATCTGATGTTCTGCAGGCAAAGAAAGAAACTTAAAAAAAAGGATTTTTGCCCTGTCTTTTGCTTACTATTTGCATAAGCTTGAGCAAAAATCAAACACAAAGGCAACAGATTTTAGCTGCAGGTATCCATCCAAAACTTGAATGATTCAGAAAGAAGACACATTTTTCAGCTATTTTTTTTTTTTTTTTAATCTCCATTCAAAATTTTCTTGACCCACTTTATGATTCGTCTTTTTTTGAAAACCCATAACATTAAACCAGAAGCATTTGACTGTTTGGATGGAGCGGTCATGAAGGAGCTAAGCTGAAATGTCTTGTTCAGTCCATTTATTTTCTAGATTTCAAAATAAAGAAGAGCATCGCTCAACTGAGCTTTTCCCATAGCGTCACCAGACTCTGCCTCAGAGGTAGGATGAGGAGTTTATGGGAGAGCAGGTGTTCTTCATCTGCTTCAAAAGGAAACGGCTAAGGTTGCTCCAACCATGGTGCTTCCTGAACAAATCCCTTTGGAGGTTTACCAGGCGAGTCCCACTGGGAGAAGATCCTGAGAAGACTCAGAATGAGCTTGAGAGTGTCACTTATGAGAGGGATAGTGTGGCTCTCCTTCCTAAAATGTTTCTTTTTTTCTGCAAACCGACAGAAGATGATGAATGGTTTGATCAGTAAATCAGATTTTGCTTTGTGGTGTGTGGGTATTTCAAGGTGGAAAAGGTTCATATCTCAAATAATTAGCACTTTAAACAGGGGCTTGAATACTTTTTATATCCATTACAATGTATAACATTTCTGAAAATAACAGTTTAAATTATGCATGAGTGTTGAACACTGTAATAATCTTTTGTCTCAGGGATTTATACCAAAAATCCTTAACAGCCATAAAGTATAAACATAAAATTAACTCAGGGATGGCTAATAAAAAAGCTTAATGAGAATAATTGAAACTTTATAAAGTCTTCTGGGATAAAAATCAGTAGTTTATTCTTCAGCTTATCAAAGTTGTGAATATGTTGCCTATAATAGCTGCCATAATTCTCACAGCCACATTTGTTACATCCACAAAGACAGCTAACTTCTGAATTATTTCACTTGGAGTTTTTTTTTTTTTTTTTAGTCACCTCTACTGATAATTACTTGTATGTGTGGTGCATACTGAATCAGCTTTAATCATCAACACAACTATACGATAAAGAACAGAGACGTGCTTGTAGACTTATTCTAGAGAGGAAAAAGATCATTTCAATCAACAATCTAAAGGGTGATCAAACATGCTGCCGCCTTTTTTTTTGACACTGATTAAAGAAAATGTGGATAAAACAAGCAAGCAGAAATTAAAGCTGGATTTTTCTGTGACCTTTAAACATCTCTGCAGGATATGCACTTACCAAAATGCATCAAGCGGTGAGATATAATTTGATTAAATTGCTGCTTTTCTCTGCCATATGCTGAAAACTGAAGCACTCTTCATTATGGATTCTAACTGCAAATCACAAATGATTATCATGAAGCCATCAGAGCTTAAAACCATGAATATATATATTCATTTTTCTGATATATGACTGCGTTGTTATTGTTAGAGGCAATATAAATTCAGCATGAGGAGACAAATCACCCTCTGCGGGCTGTAAATATTTAGCATTTCAACATGGCACAGCAAATGGTAAAGTCACATGAGTTTCATGTTGCTTCTTTGGCCAAAATAGGGGCATATAGTTGACAAAATGCATATTTCAACCATGCTCTGATTGATCTGTTAATACTGGATAACACCCCCATCCGTTCCATCAATCCAGCCCTTCTCTCTCGTGTTCCTTAGGTCGTCCATATTCACCACTTCCATCACTCTATCCATCACTCCAACCAAACAAAATGAAAGTGTTTATTGCGGAGGAGGGCTGACGCTCACGCCTCTCCACAGCCGTTAGCCTTATCAGCAGGAAATCGCTCCAATATTAAAGTTGCCATTCCACCCACCACTCCCATCACCCCCCACTCCTCCCCGCACCGCTGCATATGATGGGTGACTCTACCCATCAGAGGTAGAGACTGAGGTGAGGAGGAGATGGAGGAAAGGAGAAGATGCACCTGGTCCCCCCTTCCCCCAACACCCCACCACGACTGATAAGATGCATTGCAGCCCATTTTTTCCCAGTCAAAATCCTGGGAGAGAAAACACAAAAAAACGCAACAATACAGAGGACCACAGTGACGACTTCAGAGCAGACGCACATTCATGACATGCGTGACAGAAAACATACGTGACCGCTCTACACCCGACATCAGAACACAGATGCTTATCAAAATGTAAATAGCTGCACAAACATAGCTGCTGCTTTCATTACGCTTTTTCTTTCGCCCAATATAGCTAAGTATACGAGATAAGAACGGTAAAAGACTTCAATAAAAGTCCAGATTTTCGATCTTGATACACGTGTTTGCATGTCGTTCTCAGATGCTACATTTCGTATTATGTATAAAATAAGTTGCCAGTACCAATGCTGAGCATTTCAAACCAGAAACTGCCTCGACAAAACGCTGGGATCCACGCAGCCACATGCACAATAAACCAAACGAACTGTACGAATGAACGCACTGTACAACAACCATGGCTATTTAAAATGGTCAATACTTGGCCTTAACTGCACCACTTAAGGTATGATTTAAAGTAGATTTTCTTGTCAGAAACGGTGACCAGAAACCTAGGTAACGTCATTAACACATCATTAGCTTGTTCACTAACCAAGCCAAGCTGAGATTTTAAAAGTGAAGAGCTGCTGAAGGACTCCAGACAGAGGTAGAGCGAATTTGAAGATTGAGATAAATTAAATATAAAAGAAACATTGCCCAGCATCTAAATGCACAACAAAAGA
The DNA here is from genome assembly GCF_001443285.1 of Poecilia latipinna. Taxonomy (NCBI): domain Eukaryota; kingdom Metazoa; phylum Chordata; class Actinopteri; order Cyprinodontiformes; family Poeciliidae; genus Poecilia; species Poecilia latipinna. The sequence continues at coordinate 103,294 of NW_015114134.1, forward strand.
ACTTTAAATTAATCTTATAAATAAAGAGAAGTTTCCGGGGCAACATTAATATCTGATGAGAAACCTAATGTTTCTATAATCTGTAGACTGATCCAGCTATAGCTAATTAAATATGCTAAACCTTAATTAAATCAAAGGACGTATCTGGCGCATCATGCAAATGAGGAAGAAAGAGGAAAATTGTTGTAGCTAGAGATGAATATTATAAACTCATCTTAAAGCTTTTATTATTATTTAATCAAAGCCTTCATTAATCCTCTAGTTTATTGTAGAAAAACAGCAAAAATGGCAATCAAAACTTTTCAGAACAAAGACTGTTTTTACACCACTAAATAAAAAAAAAAGAATACGAGGAAAATGAAAAAAAAGGATTAATTCTGTGCAAAAATAATCCCTGTCTTAATAGAACTTGAAGCCACTTTGATAATAGGTTTATTGTTTAAGGAATGCACTAAACAAAAATCCTTACTGCATGTTTGGGTCCAACACCTGAAAAAGGTGGCTGACTAAAAGATAAGGGATTCTTATCTGTTATTTGAAGGAAGCTACTCATAAAATAGCCTTAAGTAAAAGTGAATGAATTTATAATAAAGAAAAATTATGAACAAAAGATCAGATTGATAAATGGATCGAAAAACAAATTGAGATCTATAAACACTCTGAAGCCTTTTTTGTATTATTTTAATTTATTTACAAAATATTTGCAATTTGAATCAAAATAACTCTGAATATATACACCACCATAAAGGTTTTAAACAATATAACCAATATATTTTTTTTTTCTACTTTGATTTCAAGGAGAGACTTTCTTGTAATCTTTTCAGGGGTCTTTCATAAAGAGCTCAAACGAGCTTTCAGTTTGTTTTTAACTTTGGCCATAACAACATATCGTGCAGTGTGTGCTTAAAAACACGACAAAGCTGACAAGTAGGAGACAACAAAAATCGTGAATCGACTCTTCCATTTTCTAAAGTTGCCCATTTCATGCTGTGGTCACAGCAAAAGAAGTTTGAGCTTCAATGATTCATGGTCAAGACTTTAGTGTCCAAACAAACTGAACAAAACAAGAGAGTTCTAAAAACGCGCTGGATGAAAGCCAAAGTGAAAAGATAATCTTCACCCAAGATCACTTCAAGGGTTCATTGAAAAATTGAGGCTTTTGTGATGAAAATATAAAGAAATCTATTCGTTAAAGAAGTAGAGGACAAATAAAAAGACACAAAGTTGTAAAAAAAATAGATATATGAAAGCAACAGACAGTCAAATCCAAGATGGCTACATGGGAAAACGTGCGAAGGCAGATGTACAACCTTCAAAATTTCTTTCTCAAATCACAATTAAAAAATAGTTACACATCAGACCGATTCAGACTCGTATTACTTTTATCCTTCCAAACCCCTCATACACTGGACATTACCTTTTAAATGAACATGAATTTAATGCATTATTGCTTGCTGAATATCTTATACTGAAAAGTAAAGAAAGAAAACCAGGCATGATTTATAAAACAAGGTAAAGGTCAAAAAACATACTTCAGCATTTCCATGTCGCTGAGCTGTTGCCAACTACAAGACTATAACGTATGAATGCAAACTAGAGAAAGCCGCTTTTGACATACTTTAAGATTTATGATAAAGAGATTTTATTTTTTAAAATCCTCCCTTTTGACATCTTAGTCTTGATCAATAATATATAAAATCCTTATATGTTTAGCTATTTAAAAAGGACTGGGTAGCGGGTTTATCAATTTCAGGTTGTTCTATCTAGAGTCATTTAACCCTTGATTTTAATTAATTTATCATGAATGAGTAATAACCTGATTAAATTTGGTCAGGTTTTGGTTAATTAGAAGTTAAAAAGCTTTTGTCATTTGTCATTTTTTCTTTAATAAGTAATACAATTTCAGCTCCTATACCTTTGGAAGTTTCACTTTTTTGAAAATATGAATATTTGTTAATTCCCTAAGTTTTGTACTCTTAATCACTATCTTTCATTTTAGAAAAGTGTGCTTTTCTAAAGTGAAAAGTACAAAAAGTGTACTTTTTGTCACACTTTAATCTGACATAATTTATTATTGGACAAAGACAGTTGATACGAAAAGCAGTTTTAGAATGATTTCTTTAACAAAGATTAAAAAATATATAAAACAAAATTTAAAAAAAAGTGCAAACAATGCAAATCACGACTTAACTCTGGTTGCCAATTTTTTGTTCAACTTTAGCCATTTAAAATCAAGATAACTGTTAAAGAGGATCTGTCTGACCACATGCTAAAAGATCATTCTCTAATTTAACAAAATTCCAAAATATATGCAAAAGAAAGGAGTCATTTAGGACTTTTCGAGGATTAACCATTTCGAAAGTATTAAAGGTTGATTCTTTTTTTTTTGTCTAATTTTTTTTGAGTAATGTCAAATCATATCAGTCTGAGAAATGTCTGTCCCTTTAATTACTCTCTCGTCTTAAATACCAGCTTATTTGCAAGTCTAATAAGAGCAAAAATAGTTTAATAAACAGTAACAGTCACTTAAATCCCCTTGAAGGCCATATGGAGTTACACTGAGCCAAATATCTCTGTCGCAAGTAAAACAAGTCTCTCCCAGTAAACCAAACATCATAACATCATTAAGCTCAAATATCCAATAAGGAGTGCCAATCAAAAAGCCTCATGCCTGTCACATGGTACAGCCATGCTGTTAGCAGCAGGGGTCCTGGCTGGCTCGCTGTTTATTCACCCCAATCGATCGTTTCCTGCGGATAAGGCCAACAGTGCCCCCCCAAACAAACCAACTGCTGTTATTCAGCTTAAATCAACACACCAGGCCCCTTTGCTGTCTACATAAATGCAACGACGATGAACTCGGAGGTAAAACGCTGCAAATAAGCGAACGAAAATTGATTGTCGAGTTGATGCATTATAAAGAAAATAATTAAATAGCCTCTGTTTGGATCTGTGGTGACTGGAGTCCTGCAATCAGCATGCACTTTGAGTCCACTGGCGTCACTATCAGACCGTTTTCAAGCCTCTTCCTTTCTCAAACAGAGCACATATGACATTTATAATTGCATCCCGCCTCATTAGAGAGCCCTCTCGACGATGCCTGAGTAATACACCTAGATGAGGCTTTGCCTGTTGCTCTTGAGCTAGCAGACACGCCAACACAGAACACCAACCACCGCCTACATAATATCTTTTTCTTTGCTGCCGTGTTGATTAATAGATTGTGGCTGCTCTGACACTCTGTGTAGAATAGGCATTTTGCCTCTGATAGGTGCTGACACCAATTCTTCACGGACTGCAGGAGACCAGGGGAAGAGAGAAGCACTGGCAAATGACTTGGACGGCACATGACTCCAGATGTGGGAGAAACCCAACCACCTCCCCCCACCCCCCGCCAACCCTCCCTGCGCAGATGTCACTCTGCATTCTCACCGGGGCGCGCTCAGATCGTTTACGCCGCATCTTGGAGATGACAGTTGGCAGATGTGTGACTCGCGCCACACTCAAATCGCATCTGACAATCGCTTAAAAGGAGTGGAAAGGTTTGTGGTTTACAGTGAGAGACGAGGTAAATAATTCACATCTGCAGCGATCTTGGCGGTCAGAAGTCCGGCATGTTACAAAGCAAACACTTAAACTGTATGACTGTGTGTAGAAAATTTATTGCAGTTTCACACCTCGGGCCTGTAAATTACATTCACTAAATACAGTGCCACATTCAGGGGCCGCGTTCGAAGGCCAATTACATCACAAAGAAGGCTGTCCAAATTCGAAAGCTCCTCCAAATGTGGCCAACAAATGAGTTTGACTTTTCACAGAATTTGAAGGACTGGAGTCGTTTGTATCCTTGAGGTCCACCATATCCCAAGATTTATTGCAGGGCCAAACAGGAGATTTTTGTTCTCGTAACAATCGCAAATGAAGCAGGAGATGGATTACAGTTTGAAATATAAGTATATTACAATCTGGTGGTTTTTATATCGATGTATTAATAAGAATCAAGAAATAAGAATAAAATATAACTGGCAGGCCTCGATTCTTCAAAGGACCTGAATTTAGACACATTCCAGTCTGTGGTTCAAACACCACCACTGAGTCCAGACACTTGCTGGACTCAGTGGCTATTCTAAATTAATGCCTAGTTACAGCAACACACAAAGGACTTTCGAATACTTTTAAAACATAATAAAAAAAATGCAAAAATAAATACTTTTAAAGCAGATATTGCAAATTTTTACAAACAAGGCAGCCATGTTAGATGGAGAAATCATGGTTGGTGAAAAGCCTCTGACGTTTCCCACAAATTCTAATTTGTTCTTAATATTAATTTTGACAACCATTTATTTATAGAAATTTATCAGAAATGTGTCTTATCAATTAAAATAAAACATTGTATCCTTCTTTTTTCACCTCTCAATTATAAACTACTTTCTGCTGCTCTATTCCATAAATACCCAGTCAAATGCACAGAAGATGTTGTTTACAGTGCAACAAAATGGGAAATAAATAAACAGGTTTTTATGAGTTTCTGCACTGTGACACCAAGATTTTTTGAAAGTCAGGTTAAAAGAAAAAAAAAAATTTTACATGAGTACAATTTTCAGAATAATAAATTAAAGATGCTGGAGTACGTCTGCAGGCTTGCCCCTATTTAAAGAGATCCTTTTAGGGGAAGGGACAGTAAAATTAAGCTGAACACACACACATACATGCATGCATACATGCATGCATGCATTCACACACGCCCAGACACTCTTCCTCTGCTTCCCCACTGAGAGAACTCTGACAGAGGCAGCCCTACCTGTCACTGTGGTAGCAATTATCCTGCAGGCTCTCTCCATGGACCGTCTCCTGCAGGTCTCCACATTACTAACCACATCACTGGGCAAAGGACACACACCCACACACTCACACACTTACATTAAGCATACAAGATGGTACACAAAAAGGCCACACCCACACATACACATATTGTGCATATTCACAGTTACACACGGCGGTGCTTTTCATCCACAATTCCCTCTCCACAAGCTAATGGCTCGAGCGAATCGCAGCGGTGTGTTGGTGCAGACATCCTGCTCGCGGCAGGAGAAAACACACAGCAATAAGTGGAAGGTGGGTGCTCGTGCAAGCATGTACACATTCTTCGTCTGTCTTCATGCAGGTAAATTTATTAAAAAAAACCCTTGTCATCTTAAAACACCCACATGGAAAAGCCTGAATAAACATAAAAGACATCATACGGCAGGTCTGGAAATGAGAGGAAGCATTAATTTAATGGCAGGATGCGAGTCTCAGTGACTCAACATGTCATTCTGAGCACAGAGAGAGAGAGTGAGAGAGAGAGAGAGAGAGAGAGAGGGAGAGAAAATCACAGGTAGGACAGCGTATCCATTTTGACTGCGAGGGAAGTTTCCTGGAGGAAACAGCTGAGCAGATTCATGTTGGTTCACTGGAGCTCGAAGGCAGAGCCACGTCTGGCTTTCAGAGACAGGTTGACTGTACAGAAGTGTGAAGGGTGATTTCAGCGAAAAGATGCCGACGTGACCTCATTACCGTAGATTTGTTCCGACTGTCATTAGGAATCACAAACGCCATCACTCAAGTCACGAGGACGAGGGAGAGGATGAGGTGGAGTAAAGCAGGGGTGAGCAGAAGGGTGCCGCTGGGCTCTAATTGTAATCAAGCACGTTTGATCTGAAGAATAAGACGTATCGTCAACCATCCATGACTGCAACACATGCTGCAGCTCATAGTTTAAAGCCAAAACAATATTTGTGTTGGCAATAAGAGCCCAACTAACATCACATCTATGACTAATTTGATACACGGCAAGATAAATTCAGAAATCAGATCTGGTTGTTCAGCCTGGAGATTGTTTGAACTCTTTGGATCAAGAAAACTTTGGAAAATAATTGGCGCTCTGTGAAATGTAACACATTTTATCACATCACATCACAACAACAACAACATATTTTATAGGTTCGATTGCTGTTATATGACATACACCAACAGAAAATATGGTATAGCTGTGAATCTGACAATAGTGGCAAGAATTTGTCTTGGCTAAACTTGGTCGCATTTACATTTCTGCTGTTCAAAATCTTCATCAATAAAAAGTGTATTTGTTTGGCAAATAAAAACAAATGAAATCAAATTGAGTTCCGTGAATTTTTCATTAAATCTGACCAGCTTCCATTTCCTTGCCGACTAAAAGCTCCCAGCAACATGTTGATGTTTTTAGAGTTATATGCTGGCTTACTATTCTGCCACATATAGGATTTTGCAAGTAACATTTATGCATTATTCATTCTACTTCACAGTTATGCTGCACTTTTTTAAGAAGAGAGCTGACAGATGTTTTAGGGTACGTTCACACAGTAGGTCTTGATTCTCAATTGCATTTTTTTTCTTTTTTTTTTTGTGTGTGGTCACTCATACTACTAATTAAACTCGGCAATAATCAGGCTCCAGTGTGAACACTTTACAACTCTGATGTGACCTGCATTCATAAAAGAAGAAAACGGGATCCAGAAATTGTTCGGGGATATGAAACTCTGTGCTTTGGCTCTTTGCAAATAATTTTTAACAACTGGAGTTAAAGCAGGTTTTGTGCAACGTTTACAATTTTTCAGAGGAGGCCACTGCGTTTTCCCATCTGGTAGAGACTACTGGACACGCGGCCTTTTAGTGACTGTCTACAGATGTTAGTGCGCGTCTTCTCACAGAGTGGATCAAGCATCTGAGAGCTGCGTCCTATGAGCTCGCCTATCTCTGTCTCCATGAGGCATCCTGGCAGCTCCAGCGTTAATCTCACCACGTTGCCTTTCTTTGTACAGCTGGGAGTGGTGGGCGCAAAATGAAAGTGTCACACAACAGCCTCATGCAGGTGTCAAAACGTGAAATATGACATTTCCCTTCTGAGACTTTATTAGTTCACAAATCATTTTGTATTCAGCCCGCCTGGCATTGCTACTTTGCTTTAGGACAAAATGTGATAATCATTATTATATGTCTAAAGCAGAGCAGCTGCGGCTGCAAAGAGAAAAGGAGCGAGAAAACATGCATTCAGGACGGGAAGCGATTCAGAAATCAAACTACACACTTTGACGAGTGTGTTTGTTAAAATTCGCTCCACACCTAATCAATCATTTTACAGCAGAGTTTCCAAAACAATTCCTTTTAAAAGTGAGGCGAGAGAGCGATTCAAAGTCACAGCATGATGATTAAATCTATACACCACGGAAGGGCACCATACTGTTTTTTGTTTTCCAGAATTAATTTCCTAAATATCCACAAAATCTCTCCGTGTTTCAAACCCTACTGAACCGAACTATCAAGCAGTTTGGAGGGAAAGGAAAAAGACAAGACTCTATAGGAATAGTTGCCTGTCTTTTTAAGGACACCTGTTGGGCTGCATGGCTCATCTCCTCCTCATTTAGCCTTCTGTCGAGGCTCCGTGGGGCTGATTACCAGGAAGAGCTGATTCCAGTTGCACTGCTTATCAGTCTAATTAGAGCCCCTGGCAGGTGACTTGAAGGAAGTTGTGTGCCTCGAGGATATTCAGGCACTGCAATTTGTACAGGCTACGTAGCCAAGGAAAATGACAAAAAACAGTAAAAGTAAAAACTTGTGGATTAAGAATCCTTGTGACAGCCGAGTCTTTGTGAGGGGGAACAGGAAGCAACTTGAATAGCAACTAAATGGATTGTTTTGCACCACAAACGTATTAAAAGGTAATTCAAAGTGGTGACAACCAGTCAAGAATGAGAGATGGGACACTTTGACTAACATTTATCAGTAAAATCCCAAACTGTCACCAAAAAGGACAAGGAAATAAAGGAACAAAATCGCAGCAAAAAAAAAAGAAAGAAAATAAAGATAGAGACAAGAAAGGACAAACAAAGTGAGAGGCATGGGGAGAAGAGACTGAAAAATTGAGGGCAATATATAAAATCTACAGGGGGTTGAACAACTTTCTAGCTAGTGTATCAGCCACAGATAAAAGGTCAGCAGGCTGCTGTTCACACATCCAGGTGCTAATGTAACACCTCTCACACCTTCCCTGGTTCCTTGTCAGTGGCTGCCTGCAGGCTGGTGGGCAGAAAGACTGTTGTTTGTGTAAGAATAATATGTTGTAATCCCCCTGTCTGAGACGTGGCCTTAACACAGGTAATTGGACTTGGAGTGTGAGGATGCCTGTGGCTAAATACTCGCCAGCACTGCAAAACACATACAAAGCAGTCTTATTTAAACGTGCTCATAATCTCAAACACATAATCATTCCTTGGACAGTTTTACTGAGTCACATTGATTTCTAAGATGTTTACATAAAAGATGTTAAGATATGAAGAAGCATCACGTTCAAGAGCAGATTGAGATGTAGCTTCTTTAAAATCCTATCTAAACCAAACAAACGAAGGCAAAGATGGCTTGAGCTGACCAACATATTATTAGCTGTAGCACAGCTAGAGGATACAAAAAGCTTAGAAAGGTAGCAGTTTAAAGCTTCACCCATTGCTTCAAAAGCTGTGGGACTGTTTGTGATCTAACTGATGGTGGATGTGGTAAGATAAAAGTGTGATTAGTTTGCAAAATGCGTTGCTAGTAAGTGGCTTTGTTTTACTAATGCTGCAAAAATGCTGATCGTGTGGACTAAAATGATGGTTGATGTCAAGAATGTCTTATAAGTACAACTCATCATAGATCAGTACTGAAGGCAATCCTGGAGGAATGACTGGATAGCAAGACTGCAAAGAGCCAAGATAGTAACAATATGTTACTAAAATACACACGACAAGCATTTTAAGCAGTTATTTGTGGTGTAGAATACTTATGTTGAATTTGCCTTTAGAATAAAAGTGCCTTTCTGTGCGGCTGAGAATATACATCAACAACATAAGCCTAAAAGTGGGCATAGTAGTTAAACTGGGAACAGGTTTGCATTTGAGCAACAAGCAGCCACCTCCTGAAAGGACCCTGGGAGCCACAATAACCCTCTGTAGTGGTCCATTCCAATACATACAGGCCACTGACCCATGACAGCCAGCCCATATCGATTTAGGACGAGGCAGAGGACACAGAGGACATAGAGAAAGGAGAGTATCAGGGGATGAAGAGAAAGGAGGAAGAATGTGAAAACAATGAGAAGGGCAGGGAGTAACATCCTTTTTAAAACTCATCCATAATTCATCTCCTTTTCCTTTATACTTCCTCCTACATTTCCTTTCCCTTTCAGAAGGCTATATGACATTTTAAAGGGGATTAGTGCCAACCTATTTTAAAATGCCTCTCTCACACACAGCGACCGACACATCCAGGATTGTACAGCCAAATTACCCATAAAGGAAAAACAGATATAAGTTCCAGAAAGAGCCATTACGATGTTACTATGTTGAAATTACTATTGCATTTCACACAACAAGGTGAGTCCACAATTGCTAGTTTTAATGCTCATAATGTAAAAGATAAAAACACGGACATGCCGATGATAAAAGCGCAACATTGTGCTTGTATAAATGAAACTAGACTTGAAAAGGCATGCCAAGGGAATTTGCCACTTTTCCATTCCCATTCATATATGCATTTATGATGCCTTTTATTATTCTGACTGACTTTAATGCAAAATAGTACAATCACGGGTTTATTTAAAAACAAATGCAACAGACAGAAACACTCTACAGCTGTTTAATATCAGTTTTGTAACTTCGCTACCAGCATCATCTTTAAAACCAGCTTGAAAAGCTTTTAAAAAAAAATCATCAAAACATAATCATTTAATTAATTAGCAAGAATATTCCATACACTGTGATGTATGCTTCGTCTGATGAGAATGAAAACTGTCTCTCTTGTCACTGAACATACGTAGGTAAAATCATAGTTATATCTGTGAGGTTACATAATCAATCACATGAAGTGTCAAAGGATTTCTAATAATTTTGAAATAATTTTAACCTTAATTGCTAGTTATTATGGGACAGAAAGGAAAAATAAAAATAAAAAAAATCAGTATTTTAATGTCTCCAAACAGTGCGGGAATCTTTTTTTGGAAAAAAAAAAAAAAAAAAAAAAATTATATATATATATATATATATATATATATATATATATATATATATATATATATATATATATATATATATATATATATATATATATATATATATAAACATGTAAAATGCATCCTGAATTCTCTAATTTTCACTCTGAATCTTGAATGTGAGAGATACTCCATGAGGATGCTTGCAGGAGCCACTGTTGCTCGAGGAAAAGTTTTTTTTTGTTTTGTTTGGTTCTTTTTGGCTCCATGTGCTACCATGCAAGAGTTTTGTTGGTACTTACAAAACCATTCAATGATGTATGAACAATAAAAAAAAAAAAAACCCAGCTTGAATAACTGCAGAGAAAGCTGGCAGCTTTCCCCTCTGACCGAATGAGGACAAACTGTTTTCAGTGTGTAAAGGCCGGGCAGCGGAGCTGTTAGTCAAGCACAAGTTAGAGCTGACCTGCATAAAAACAACTGTTTCTTCTGATGTTCAATTCCTGGAAAACAAGGGTCACAAATAAGAGATTTATGTGATTTTGTTTTCGACCAAATCGGTTTCAGGGTTTCTGAGTCCAAGTGGACACTATCAAATGTTGACAGTGTCTTCTGCCCAGAAAACAATGTGTTGGAGCTGCTGGGAAAACTATATCCTGATGTTTTGGTGAACATGAGTTAAAATCAAAAGCCATAATCACAGTAATCACTCCCAATACTAGGGAGACTCTGAAACAAGCTGGTAGGCAGACATTACAGATCTAGAACAACTCCTAAATACATTCATTTTTCATAATCATTTTATAAACATTTCCTATGCTCATTTTAAAGTTCACGAGTTATAAACACAACAACAAAAAACATTAATCGGACAATTTATGTGGGTGGGTTCGTCAGGCTGTAAACGTTTGCCACTTTTCTTCTGTAAACCTTCACAATCTCTCTGTATTTGGAAAGATCGCTGTCCTAAAAGACATTTCAGGTGCACTAAATTCAGTAGTGAGAGGAAAAACGCATTCAGCTTTTACAACTGCAACTATACGTAAATGCCTTAAATTGCACACTCCACTCTGAACTGAACAGTACTTGTTAGTTTGCAGTAGAGGTACCAAGAAGCAGTGTTCAGTCAGTCAAACAATCGGTGGGGGGGGGGGGGGGGCAAGCCCCACAAAAGCTACATGTAAATACAGCTGCACCATGCGCATGTCTTTGCATAAAGCCTCTCATGATGCCTGCAGGATCGAAAAATCAGTTGCAACCAACATTCTTAGAAAACAACAAAACAACAAACCCGGTTCATTATTTCTATTTATACAACATGCACACCATGTCATATCCATGGATCCACATGAAGCACCGTCCAGCAGTTAGTCATGGCCGTGACTCGATTTAATTACTGCTTCATGCGAAGTACGGAGACGCCGCAATCTGCATCGTGGGCAACAAGAGGTGTGCCCACATATGGACACGTATGGAGAGCGGCACAAAGGAAGTGAAAATTGAACATCTGTCCCCTTTTTCCTTTTCAAGCCCCCCTGCCAAAGAAAGCTGCTGCTGCACCTGGACATGAATTATAGAGAGGCACTTGGAAGGAAGAGAAGAAGAGAAGAGGTGAATGGAAATAAAGGGATGGGATAGGTTCCACATATACCCCCATCTGGAGGCACTCACTGGTGAGGAAAAGGTTGGGAGGGGTGGGGCAGAGGGGTGGTCATGATCAATTCGAAGTCAATAGTTACAAATAAAGAGTATCACTGTGATATCGCTTTCTATATGTTGCTTTAAGGTTGAAATGCATTCAGAACTACCCAAATTACAGGTGTTAATGTATTAAAAAACAAAGGCGGCTCATTGTTAAACCTTGAATGATGTTCTTATGAAATGGCCCTCAACTTCTACTCCACGTTTTCAGACAGCTGTAAACCTTTAGAGAAAAAAAATATATAATTATAGTCAAAGAGGAACTACAAAAGCAAATAGAGCTTTGAAGATTGAAAGCCCAAAATGTCACCCACCTGCTTTGAAGCTGCCTGGCTCGCTTTGTTTCTCTACACTTGTAGCTCACAAAACCACAGACACAGAGCACTGCATTGAGGGGCCAATTTAGCATGGATGTACCATTAAGAAGAACAAAAAAAAAAAAAACGCACAACACTCTCCCAAACACACAAGCTTAGACAGTAATCCACTGCAGAAACACAAGGACAGATGAAGACATACACACACCTGGGTTCATTGAGCAGATGTACGACTGTCCCCCTTTGATTTGTTCCAAGCCTTTGTGGTTTCAGCAACTGAAGTGTCATCTGATGCCTCTTTAATAGACTGATACGGGTCTGTTGGTCCATTAACGGGAACATCTTCCAAAAAAAAAAAGTCTGTTTATCCTCAGGATATATGCTAATCTTCGAGATGAAGCAGTTTTTTGTTTGTTTGTTGTTGTTTTTTTTTACTGATAATTCATTTGTGATCATTCAGTAAGATTAATATTAAAAAAAATACATTAGACAAAAACAATAAGAATGAGAAATCAGCCAAGCCAGTCTGCTGCACATTCAGTCCAAAAATGAGTTTGTTTGAGCATCACAAAACACAACATACATTGTGCATAGGCATGCACTAGAATAAGATTATCACTTAATTAGAAACACAAGAATAAAACCAAGTAACAAAATGAATAACATGGTCTAATTACCTTTTCTTAAAGCTGAAAAACAACAGCTATTACACTGGTCCAGATAAAATAATTACTTTGACTACTCCATTCATTGTATAATTCTCTGACTTTATTTGTTGTCAACATAAAGTGAATGCATAGGATACAGAAAGTGAAAGAACATAGATGAGATTCATTTTGTTTAAAGTCTTGGTGGTTTTATGTGCAAACAGTAGAGGTTCTTGTTTGCCAACCAATCAAAATCACCTCATTTCTGGGCCAAGAAAAAAGATTAAGGTATTAATCACAGGTCATGTACGTTTTTATATGTCTGTGTGCATCCCCCGATTCTAATGCTGCGCTTAGTAAATGTCCATATAGCCTATATCAATAACTATCAAAGTAACTTACTCTGCCTTTTCTAGAAATACATTATAAATTCGTCCCCAATTTTCATCCCAACTCACACCTTTCATTTAGACACATGTAAAACATTATTTTAGATAACATAACAGCGCAACAGCTATTATTTTTGTGACTTATAAAAAAAACATCAGTTATATAAAATAATTTATTATTGTTTTCTCCATCAACCATTTTATTTCTGTCCTTTGGAATCTCTTTGTATTTTCTGTCACCATGAGGCGGAATAATGGCATTTTCATTCCATACAAAAAGTACTATGTGCAAGTTTGGCTTCACTAATAGTTAATGGGAACTTCCCTGACTGCAGCATTTCTGATCCGCTTTAAAGCAAACATCTAATCAGCCAGCCACTTGGCGGTAACTCAGTGCAATTAGGTCTTCAGACATGATCAGGACAATGCAGTGGAGCTGAGCGCAGGCTTCAGTGCCGGGAGTAAATGTGATCCAATTGACTTTAAATGTGGCTCGGTAGTTTGTGCCCACCAGCTGGTTGAGAGTTTTTCAGCTGATCTCTTGGATTTTCAACCATCCTAATAAGGACCGATTGCCCAAATTAGACGTTAGCATCCAGTGAGTGCCTTCTTGGAGAACAAGGTCCGGGCTGGTTTAGGGACAAATAAATGTAATAGTAACTTACATAACTACTTATTGCAATCAGAGCACAGAGACAGGTGTTTCTGCAGAAGTCAAGCCTTGGAGTCACAGTAGCAGGATGTACCGGTCTACCTGAGTACATAAGCAAACAATTTTCATCCCTGTGTAACCAAAGCGTGCCTATCTTCACCCCAGCAGAGCATGGTACAGCTTTAAATCAATAAAGCATCAGTGCTCATTCTGGCATTTGGAATGAAAACAGGGGACTTAGCGAAGCCTGCTTTTCCCTCAGAAATGCTCAGTATAATACAACATGATGAGTAATATTCTCAGATTTGCTGTTGTTGAATATGGCTCGTAGCAGGAGTGAGGAAGAATTTCATTTGCATAGCTGTTTGTATCGGCTGCTTCATAAAGTAGCATCCATTGAGCATACAAACCACTGCGCACAGAGGAAACGTGCTACGAGTACCCGCTGTTCTTGACATAAGGACCATCAGCACACAGTCTCTCAATCTGAGTAGCTATCACTAAGGGCATGGGCATGGAAGATGAAGGGACAGGGGAATATATAGAGAGATGGGGGGTGAACGGGTCAAGATGTAGCAAAGAGAGAGTGAGAGATCACCACTGTCGACAGGACTCAAGTGGAGGTTGGATATTCTACAAACAGACACAGAGAGTCGTATGCCGTCATCCCTATGAACTACCGAGAACAAAACCTTTTCAAACTGCTGATTTTAGGAGAAGCTTATGTAGCCTTTTCCCAATGCAAAAGATATCAGGTCAGTTCTGCAGATCATATTCAGTTAATCATCATTACAGCTTTGAGGGAAAACGTGTTGTTTTGTCAGTTCGCAGAACATGAAGCTAGTGAGCCGTTTTGTCATTAACTTCGCCACCATGTGTGAGAAATGTTCTAGTGCCAGCACAGGGCTTAGCTGGAAAATTAAATTATGGCAAATTCCTCGGTCAGTTAAAAATGGCATCATCCACTCTTTGGCTCAAACCCAGCTGGAATTCATTATAAAATTTGGTGTCGCATAATGACAAGTCTCTGCTAACTGCCGTTCTTTTTACCCGAGTGCCAACAACGTGTTTATCAGCTCTGTGTGCAGAGATGTATTTGGAAATAGGATCAACATAAAATATATGAATATATGTGTATTCTCATTGAAGGATTTCTGTCTGAGATGAAACAGCCTTAAAATAATTTTGTATCCTGTGAATTATTTCTGTATTGATTTTGGCATATGTTTAATGTAAACTACTTTTCAGTTTTCTGGCAGAGGCCATTCTTTTTACAATTTTTTTTTTGTTAAAATGTCCATTCATTTTTAAGAACCCATAATTCTGTTAATGGTAACAAGGTTCCTGGGTTTTTGAAGGAGAAACAGGCTCACAACATCGCAGAACCTCCAGTAGGCTGAGGTATTGCTCCACATATTCGTCACAGGTTTTGCATTCACCTGAAATGTCAGTTGTTAAACAGATACCAGCAGTATTGCTGTGAGACCACACTTTTAAAGAATCTGCTTTATCTAGGTCTCCGATGTGCTGGACTCCCTCTCAAGAAAAGCTAGGACCAACGTTGGCTCCTTTTTTACTACATGTTACTGTGAAGCTTCTGGTTCAAATGCAACCAATACATATTTTTTTTACCTTGAACATTTCATTGTGTCACCATTTGCTCCTACAAGGAGTCTACTTGTTTTAATGGACACTGGAGCTGTCATTCTTTGTTATAATCCCCCAAGAATGAAATGTGAAGGTTTCTTATCTCCCTTAAAGTCCCCATAACTGTATGGCAAGATGTGGTGGGTCGTCAACCAGCCTTAAGGTTTACATGAGTAGTTATTGTCGTTACCTGACTTCTGAAGATGACAGACTATATGTGTAACTTACTCGAGTTGAGTTGAGTTTAGAACAGTGAATAAGAGGAATGGGCCTCAGGGTCACATCTTATTTCACTCTAGGGAGACAGAAATGTGTTGATCCCTAATTAAAGTTTCTTGCCACATTTCTATCTAATAAGCTTCTTTAGCATGTGCCATATTAGAATTGCTGCAGGTACAAATAAAGGCAGCCCATAATATATATAATTTCAATAAATATATTATGTCTTAACCTTGATTTTTTTCTTTCTCTATTCAAAACAAAATGAGTATTTTTCAAACATTTTCAAAGTTAGATTATAGTACCGCAGAAAAAGTTTAATATTTAAGGATTTTTACACGTCTTTACTTTGAGAGCTATTTATTGTCAAAGGCAAGATGGTCAAAAATCAGGAATCAACTTGGCAGACTTTCAAAACCACTGAAACACTGTCAGCAAAAAGATTAGGTATGAAAAGGAAAAAAATATAAAATAAAAATGCAGGTGCAGAATAGCCTCCTAAATGGTAAGAATAAACAAATTTATCCTGTTAGTCACCGGATACATCACTGGTATAAATGTGACCTAAAAGCTACAAAAAATTAAGGCAACAAAGCTCTTTACAAGGAATGGAAGGTTTCAACTCAAGTCTAGCACGTTCCGACTACGACACAAAGCTCATGGATTGAGGCAGTGGGTAGAGAATCGCAAGGCCACTATGCAGGACAAAAGCTCAAAGATCCAGGACTAGATCAGGAAAATGGCCCCCAGCAATGAACTGCAAAGCAAATGCCTCAGGCAGCAGAAACTCATGGTGGAAAAAGAGAAAGACAAGCAAACTCCATGAAAGAGTAAGTCCCTGCACAGCATGAGCCATTGGCAGACTCAAGAAGTGGCTGAGATACTGAGAACTCCCATCAGTGGCTGTAAAAAGCTGATCTGAAAGATGCCACAGAGGCTCTAATTGTCACAAGTACAGGTTTGGTACAAAGACAACATGGCCAAGGAACTTGTGGGGGGTAGAAAAAGAAATGCTTTCAATCATGTAGGTTGTTGAATTGGGTGGTTTACACCTTCATGATTACAATAGAAGATAAAGTATGATCAAAAGAGCAATGTAGAGTTGCAAAAAAAGTGTTTATTTATTTTTTTTCCCCCATTGAGCCAATAATTTCTGGCGCAGTTTGAGAGAAATCTCGAGTCTACTCGCTTCGCAACTATTCGCTGCAGTGTTCCATGATCAGTGTTCAACAAGGGTTACTGAGCTTCTCACTGTGCTCCGCTTGTACTTCGCTTGATGTGGGACAGCGCAACACCATCGCCATGTGGCATTAGAGATACAAAGTAATGAATTTCACAGTAGGGTGTCCATCACAGGGCAAAAGAAAGACAAACGGGACAAAACAACCATGAAACCACCTACTCACAGCTAAGAGCAATATTTGAATCAACAATTAACCCAACAGTCATGTTTATGGACTGTGGGAGGAGACCAGAGATTGCAGAGAAAAGCCATGTATGCACGGGGAGAACTACAGAAACTACAAGACCTCAGTCACAATTTAAAATCAGACCATTCTTGTTGCAAAATAGCTCAGCTTAAGACATTGCCACCGTGCAGACTGATCAAATAAATCTGTCAAAAATCATTTTTGTTAACCTAAAGTTAAACAATTAAAGCTTGCATATAATTTTTTGCAAAGTATTCCTTCTGATCTCAAATCAGGAGTTTAGACGCAAGCACAGTTTATGGATCTGGAATGTACCGGTTCAATTTAGAAATGCTAATTGCTGATAAGTAAAAGGCACCTTAATGCTTTAGCATCATGCTTTGACACATTCTGTGTTTAAGCCGACCACTCCGTTCCCTTCCCGATCCATGCCCGCTTTCCGTTTCAAAGCTTTTATCCACCTCTGGAACAATGCATATTCGGTTTTTGTTTACGAGCTCGCGGTCTCTGTGGGTGTTTGGGAAAGGTTTGGAGCACCGTGTTTCACCCCCTACTCATTAATCTCCCACAGTTCGCTGATAGCTTCGTTGTGTCCACTAGAAATTGCTTTCAATTATTCACGCCCATTTTCCACAAATACCTCGGAGACGGAATTAGCAAATAAACAATGCCAGGCGACACTAATCCTCGTCTATTGCACAGATCCTTTTAATGCACTGGAGATCAGGCCGTCTGTTGACAGGCACCTGTTACTGTCTTCGGCTGACTCGCAACAGCAGCGTCGACACAGTAAACACGTTTAAAGCGCCGCCGCCGCCTTGACCCCGGACTAAAGGTGCGGGAATAATACTGAGGCAAAACAGAGAGGAGCAGAGCAAGAAGTGGAAGAATATGAGTGACAAGGATAAACAGGATGAAGGGAAAGTGTGAGACAAGGCCCGGATTCATCTTCTGAAACAGTCTCAGATCGGAAAATTTCCTGCACATGACACCTCCTTTCACCGTGACGAACGAAAAGAGTCAGTGGTGACGAATCAGCGCTCTCCGGGGTTATATGTGAGCACAAAAACAAGACGTTCAAGACTGATTTACAGTTACTGGAATGTTTTTTTTTTTTTTTTTTTTTTTTTCCTAAACACTCGTCTTTGACAATTTCATGTATTTTCTGTTCCTGGAGGCGCATGAGGATGAAACAAATAAAAAATAAATGTGACCTTGGAATTAAAAAGATGTTTAACGCCGTGTTTCTGCTGAAACAAACACACAATATTTAATAGTTTACTGTGAGTCATGCAGCTCTGGTTATCAGGCGCCCTGCAGCATCCATACATACACAGACAGACAGATGCATATGTGTGTGTGTGTGTGCAGTGCATAAATTACCTACGGTAACAGTGAGTGAAGATTTCTGTGATCAACAATGCATAAGACAGGAAAGTAGGATGTGTCATATCGGATAAGCATCACTTCAGGTTTATATATTCATGCGTGCATGTAGATACTGTATATATATGTATACGCGGGTGTGTTTGCCCTCTAGCAGGCGGGTGGATGGTGCACAGAAGCCAAAAAAAGTACCAGAGAGACTGAGCGAACATAGCAGAAGTGACGACTGAGAAGTATGCTTGTAGCCGAATGACACATACACACAGGGTTTTTTTTTTTCACACACTCACTCACTCACTCACTCACAGAGCCGGGGGCAATGGAGGAGAAGAGACCGAGGAAGACTTTGATCACCGAACTGAGCACATTCAAGCACTCAACCAGAGAGGGCAGCCAGTGATGAGGAGGAGAGTGCCCAGGGAGGAAGAAAAGAGGAGGAGGGTGGGGAAGGAGGAAGATGAGGAGAAAGGAATTCTGTTGTTTTCTGACCTCTGCACTCATTGATACAGATGTTAAGGTATGAAGATACAGGTGATCAGGCATCCGGCACGAATCCAGCCATGCTCAAAAACCAGCAATGTTTCTCCTGACATGATTCGTGACGGAGCCAAACCCTGGCCGACAAAAGTAATTTCATTTCGGCCCCTATGTGCCTGGACATGAGCGCCCCCAAAAGAAGCAGTAGCGTTCCCGAGATTTGATTCACACTCATTTCTTCAGCTGCTGGCGGCTTGCTGACTTCTGAAGGGTTAATATGCTGCAACACCAAGCAGAGACACAGGTGTGCCACACAGGAATCCCTACAGACCATAGTGCCATCCAAAAGTATTCACACATAGATCCACAAAATTAGACGCGTGTGATAGACCAACATAAAGCAGTAAATGATTGCGACACGGACATCTTCATATTTTTCCAAACAAAAGTATGAAAAGTGTTGTCTATATGTGTATTTGTATTCTTTTTCTTGTCAAGCTCAGTCAATCTAGATGGAGAGCTTCTCTGAACAGGAAGCTTTGACTCTTGCCACAGCTACTACCTTGAAAACAGATCTGAACTTTGACTGGGACCAGGGCACCTTGCTCCTTGTAACTGTTGTGCCCCATATTGGAGTCGTGGCTAATGTTGTCAAAATAATTTCTATTTGAAACATATATTCAATACTAAAAAAAATAAATAAGATAAACATACAATCTTTTATCAAAACTGTTTCAAATGAAATACTGAAATTTTAGTACTGTGATTATGGTACTTCTTATGATTTATTTTTAGAACAAGTTGCTAACCTTTCGCGTTATTCGAAAGAAGGAAGCTGCTGGACCTCTAATGACCTCCAACACTTTTACAAAACAGTGAAACCCTGAATTCATAGAGATTAGAGACCACAACTGCCAGTGAATAGCTGAGATCTGCTTCAGGATCCCTCTAGAAACACTTAAAACTGACACATTTCAAAATTGCAGACACCAAATTAATACATACAGTGGAAACCATTACAGCACAAACTCACAAGGCAATACCTGTAGATTTCCTCATTTGTGCTCTTTTAGGGTTAGAGACAATCAGTGCAAAGAAAAATACATGGCACTCCTCTACTGGCTGCTTTACAAACGCCAGGCAATAGATAAGCTCTATTAAAGAATCTGCAGATAGGTGGATTTTGTACAAATAATTTGCGTTATTTTCCACAGAATAATCGGCAAATAGGTGAATCCTTAAATACCGAACTGCAAATAGGTGGGGGTCCATTGTATTAAGGCAATGGCTCAAATACACACAGGTAGGTACTATTTACTAATCATGCGACTTCTAAAGGTAAATTGTTGAACTTGATTTTTATTTAGGGGTGTCAGAGTAAAGGAGGCCAAATACAAATATTTTTTTGATTGGTAAATTGTTTTCATGCATGTCCCTTAACATTCGTAAGGATTGCAGTTTGACAAAATGAGAAAAAAAAAAAATAATTAAAGGCGCGTGAAAGTAACAGCACTATTCATTGTAAGACGGGGAGCCAACGGAGCTACAGATTCATCCTCCTCTCCTGAGATGCAGGTGGATAAACCATGGCGCTGTTTGCGAAGAGAACAGGTAATTATCGCTGGCATTTTGACAAGTGTTTGCCAGAGTGAAGGTCAACTCTGTCTGCGTGGGAGATCTATGCTAATCTGCTCAGCTGGAAAAGACTACCACTCACCACTCAAATGGTAGCTGGCTCCATCACGCAGTCACAGTGTTTCCGTTTTAGAGTTGTCTGCGAGGGTTCCTGTGCGCGTTTGGAAGAGGGCGAGCGCGAGTGCGTGGGCCTCTGAGCACATCTTACATGGCCTCCACAGAGGAGACAGAAAATACAGCCAGAACCGTGAACACGGACAGACAAACGGAGTGACAGGTGAAAGGATTCAAGACATACATAGGCTGCCTCTCACATGTCTTTGGTACAAAGCAACCGGTCATATTTAACGCTCCGCACCTTTAGTTTATGCTTCTAAGTGTCATTTAAATGATTTCCTATTTCTTCTACAGCTTTTTTTCCCCCAGAATTATTTGTATACAGACCATAAAAACAGAAAATTGAAAAGGTGAAATGGGAGTTGATTGGTCTGGACGGGTATCAGTCGTTTTGAATTATCAGGGCAGATCCTCACCACACATATCAGCACCTGCTGGGGAAGATGGTTCAGACTATTCATTTCCTTCCTGATGTGACTGAAAACGTTTTGTGTCCTAAAATGACCTCAGTAAGGATTTTTGGATTTAAAAGATACATTTTATAGTATGGTTTTAAAAAAAAAAAAAACAGAAAAAAGGACACCCTGTTGTCAGTTTCTATAGTTCTATGTATCAAGGTCATTTCTGTCTTTTCCAAGTTATTAAATGATATAAATCTAACCTAGAGGGCACAAAGGCACACAGCAGATTTCTATATGTCACTATTTATTAAAGAAGGAAGAAAAAAAATCTGAAAGCTAAAACTAGATACATTCCTGCAGAGCATCTTTATCAATAATAAATGGCGTCGCATTTGACTGTAGGCGAGGCAAACACAAACCACCACCCTACCACCTCCTTGATTTGCCACAAATTTTTTCATTGAAATGCTGCGTTTGATTTTAACCAGACATGAAGCTGTGCATTATGACCAAACATCTATGCTTCTCTTTTCTTTTCTCATTTTGAAGTTAGCTGTTTTTTCAGATCCAACATTGCAAAACAATGCCACGCTGCTACATTGTCTTTGGAGATTAGATGGCAGTATCTGTTAATATTTGTCACAATTTCTCTGGACATTGCACCATCCGTTACCCTTGTAACCCTTCCCCAACTGATGATCTGCTGCAGTTGCTTCTCTGGTGTGTTTCTCTTCGTTTAAAAGGTTTCAGAAACATGCAACGAGAAGATCTTATTCAATATGATTTCTGTAGCTAAGGTGTTTAATGATATAAATAAGTTCTGAATTCAGCTCTTGTTCCACTTGATTTACTTTGAAATTTCCTCAACAAAGTTTTCCGTCTCACTCGTACCCTCCTTGGTTTTCACTTAGGCGTGACTCTGTGTGTGTGGAAGACAAAAAAAAAAAAAAAAAAAGACAGAAGCTGAGGCAGGAAACACGGGGGCCGACATTGTCTGCGTCCACATCTCTGCGTGTCTCCCTCAGGGTGACAGCCATGTGTCAGGGTCCCTGCGCTCTTTTCCAGATGGCCCAGCAAGTTGCTCCCAGCGTCCTTATGATCCCAGCGTTCATTGACCAAGGCCGGGGTTCTCACGGCCTGGGGGCCTGCCGGCTCATTGCTGTGGTTTGGCCTCTGGGGCCTTTGAGGCCTCTAAAGGGCTCCGGGGTCACCCAGCCGTGACAGCCAAGACAATAGGAGTGTCCTCAACCCAGCTCCCCACCCTCCACCTATCAGCCATGGTTAACACACACATATCCCATCACAAATACTGGTGTTTGGTCTGGACATCCTGATCCCATCCGAGTCATCATGCTTCATTTTTTTATTTTTTTTTTAATGCAAAACACTCAAATTCATTAGAGGTACTTATAATCACAGCTATAAAAGCAGCATATATCACAAATAAAAAGAAACAATCCCGCCAGGATATAATTGTACAATAACACTTTACGAAGCCAAAGCACTCATCCTACATATAAAACCGCCTACACACTTGCGAAGAGCACAAACGTGTAAGTGGATCAAATCCATCATCGGCGACAAAACGTCACTCCGCGGTGAGCAAAAGCAGCTCTGGCAGATCTATTATCCCCCCACCAAAGGTGATTTACATGTTTAGAAATCACTGCGAGGAAGCAAGAAAAAAGTAGAGTTCTAAACAACACATTCCAGTGTCGCTTTTTTAGCAGCTTGGGTGCCACTTCATCAAATATTGAATAAATCATTTTCTTGGCGCAGTATGAACACAGCTGCAAAAAAAAAAAAAAAATTGAGTTGCACACAATCCACACACACGCACGAACAAACACGGACACACAGAATGCCTTGTAGTTTTGATAAAGCAGCAGCTTTCTCTTTTGTTTCGTAGCCGAGCAGGGATTAGGCAGTGCCGGGCTTTGTCCTGCAGTTTTCCAGTTGAGCAGCACACAAGAGAACTCTACCTCCACTAATACAGTCAGACCTCCCAGCAGGCCTTTCACCGCACAGCCGCTAAGAACCTGCTGCAGAAAAAAAGATGCTTTTCAACGAGTTATCAAATCTCCTCTATACTGTCCGTGCCTTTCAGCCAAGTCTCTTTGTCTTTTCGTTTCAATGGGGCATTGAACGCATCGAATGGAACTGATGGGCAGATAGATGGACAGCAGAATGTAGCAGAGCCATATTAATCTTGTTTAGATACCTCAGAGTACAGTGAACTTATCAACCATGGAGGTTTAATTTATGCTATAATGTAGACTAAGTAACTGAAACAGACACTCCTCCAATTTTCTGACCTTTAAAGACAAAAAACATTGCAAGAAACGTAATTGATTTTTAAAACAGTCAATAGCTGGAGTTTAAATAGTAAATGCAGGATACACAAGTAAGAATCTGATGTGTTTATTGTTTCAAAAACAACAAACACTGAAAATGCTTGTGACAATCTACTGTTTTTTCTAGTTTAATTTTTAATAAACAATGATTAAGTAGAGACAGAACCTGAGAAACCACATACGATGATCATAAAAAAAATCTTAGAAATAACAGGCTTGGTGCCAGGCCACAGGACAGGAGCAACACACCACACACAAATCGATTTCACTCACCGACATTCAGACGTCAGATGGGAAATCTCACAAAACCTCTCGCAACCAAACATGGGTTCAGGGTAAACAAACATGGCTGACTGGGAAGAAGCAATGGGGATAGTTTGTGGAGAGAAAGCAACGCAACTCAACGTTTTTCCCCAATTTTAGATCAGAGTGGTCCCAATGTCCTCCTGGGCAGACAAGGTCACTCCCAACACACCACACAGCAGGAATATCTCTTAAGATGATATTTAGAGCCATGTAAAATAATATGAACACCTTCAAGAGTGTCGGAATGGGGAAATTGGGACAAAAAGTGTTTGCCAAATGTTAGGACAAGAATATGATCGTTTTCATTGAGCATAACCATCAATGGGCTAACTGATGGACTGCAAGTGTGATAAAAAAAAAAAAATCATCAAATGAAGCATTTTGTTTTTATGTAATGCAAAATATGTCTTCTTTCAGAGGTAATTAATGAGAAACAAAAAAATGAGACAAAACATTTTCATTTGCTGCTGGTTTAAAAAAAATTTTCCATAAAAAAATTTCAGAATTTTCTGGCTTTTTTTGTTCTTTTCTTTTTGCTTAGCTAATACAAAGCTTCTCACAGCAGACGGAGTTCTGGATGCAGCGGGGGGTTTTGACGAGTTCATTAGGAGGCCACGTCACTTATGCACAGTCACACATAAGGCAAAGGTCAGCCAGGATTACCCAGGTGGCCACTGTATGTGGGCGTCACTTTGATTTTCAGAGCGCACCCAAACCATGCTGCTCCTCTGCAACCCGGCGATGGCTTGAAAATCATCGCGCCTTTGCCACATAGTGTTGAAGTCAATGTCAGCGACTGCTTTGTGTCGCTGGAAAGTGAAGATGAACGCTTATTTTTTATTTTTATTTTTTTTCAGATTGCTTTGAACGTCAGGAGGCGGGTGGGAACTCCTGTCCACTTCACACTGGTTTGGGAGTACAGGGAATAAATCTCGTGCCAGGACTCTTAATCTATCCCCTCTATGATCTGTGGTTGCAATTTTAATGCATTTCAGAGCCACATCTCATGTTTATTTGGGATGAAAGTGATTTTTTTTAATTAAGAAAAGCCCTTCCCTCCACTTTAACAAATTACTATTCAAGCCGGCTGTGTTCATAATTCATCACTGTGGACCAGGCTCATGATCATGTTGACATAACATTTGGTCTGACATTTCAGCCCAGCTCATGGCTGTCATTAGCTCTCACCACACGAAACCTCATCACAATCAGTCACACGTGGTAGGAGAAGCAAAAGAGGACAAGAAAATAAAATAAAATAAAAAATAGAAAATAACAGATGAACAGCCTCAAACATGCCAATCTAAACCCCATCATCCATTGTCCAGGCTTTCTCCAACAGGACAGTGACAACAAATGTCTGCTGCTTCAAACGACACGAAAAAGAGAGACACTAGGAGCAGCAACACAACTCTGCCAATAACAACACCATTTTGATTCCACGAGGGGAATATTGGATCATACTGAAAGCTCGCTGTTCTGCTCAAAGTCATTTCCGGCTGAAATAAGGACACACTTTGAACAAACACACACGGCTGACTGACCGGAGCGCTGACAATAAGCAGAGGAGCGTACTGACAGCGACCTGTCGCCGGGTGACAGATCCCCATCAGTCTACATCAATCCAGTGCACACTGCAGACATACAAACTCAGACTGGCCAACACAAACCTGTTTCCAAGCTGTCAGTCTGCCGGACCTAACAAACCAAACAAACTGTCCTGCGCATTGTGTGCAAGCATGGCAGAGGAAGGATGGAGGGATCATCATTTCTGTTGCAGATGCTCAGTGTTGACAATCCTCTTAAGGACTGGAGATGATGAAAACCCACAGACCTGAACTGTATGCTGAAGGAAAGACTGTGACTAAGTGAACCGCCTTGCGGAGGAGAGGTGAATCGGAATGAATGTCATCAATGGGGATCATTCTGTGAGGGTGATAAATGGAAACACGCATGTTGGTCTTACCTGCAGCTTGAACCAGGTCTGCAGTGGTCACGTTTTTAGGATTTGGGCCGACCCTGAATGTCATCGCAGGACCCAGAACTCTGCAGACAAGTAAAGAAGAAGAAGAAGAAGAAAAAAAAAACATCCGGTGAATGTAAAAAGACCTGTTTCCACCTATTAATATCATTTGCTGCATATGTTGGTCAAATTAATGCCAATGTGACTCTTCAATGTGGATTTAACCCACTTTCAGCATGAACATGGTCAACTCCTTCAGTGTCCTAATAGTTATTCTGATGTAGCTGAGAGTAAAAGGCGGTAGCAAAATCTATCTAGTGATTCAAAGAGAGCTTTGTAAAGGACCATACATTAAAATTTTCAGACCCCAATTTTAATGTATACTATGCCAACTGGAGCAAAAAAATAAATAAATAAATAAAGCCTCAATATGTGAATTTAGTACCTGAATTTTTCTGAAGATGATGCGAGTCACTATAGGTTTTGTGCTCCATTTCAGTTTGAGTATGTCCAAAGAGCAAATTACAGTCATTGGCTGAGCAGCAACCCTGCACCCCTTTACTATAACACTGAAGCTTGTACTCTTTGCACCCATTCTCTTCTGTCTGGCCTTGAGTCAACCACAGACTTCTCTCCCTGGAGCAAAATAATTGCTGAAGGTCCCCGAGGTTGGTCATGGAATAAAATCTAACAACTTCTACACACTCTGGTACGATTCCTGGAGACAGTCACAGGGGAGAAAAATAACAGTCTAGCAATGTGTAAAGAACTGCCCCTCTCATGTCTAGTGGACCTTCTTATATCACAAACGAAAATATTATTTTTTATAAATCAAAAAGCATAAACTAAAACTATCTTTAGCTATGTTTTTGCTAAAGAAACCTTTGTTGTGGCTCTGCTTCATAACAACGATCAACAAACTAATGAAACACATTTTATTCCCCATGAATGATGAAAACTCAAAGGAACTATCAACAACAAATAATTTTTTTTTTCACAATAAAACACTGAGATAATTGGCTCTAGCTTGAGACACGAAAGACCAAAACAGTACATGTGCAAAAAATATTGCTGTACAAGCCAAATGCATTGGCCCTTAATAGTGAGGCAAATTTTTATATTGCAAGAGCTGATGATTCAGCTTGTTAACAAGTGCTTTGAGTATCTTAAAAACCCAAATGGTAATTAATGCAAGGCAACAACCCAACTTGTTTCAAATACAAGTCAAAAAGCCTAAAAAACAAAGCGCAAAACATGAACTTCCAACTGGGACACAGTTAGCACTTGTTAGAGAACACTAACAAAAGTACATACAATTACATATTAAAATACATAGATGTGTGTGTGTGTGTGTGTGTGTGTGTGTGTGTGTGTGTGTGTGTGTGTGTGTGTGTGTGACATAATTAGCCTTATGGATGGGGAGGCTGAGGCAAAAAGTATTGTAGAACTGCTGAGCGCCAACAGGTGTTCTTCAAGACAAATAAATGCAACAATTAAGAGCAAATTTGAAATATAAGCTTCAATTTTGGGTTTCAAATGTTTGCACATCACCTGAGCCTCACCCGTCATGAAACCTCAGTGGTCATCACTGCATTTTAAACACTTTTATTAACTGCATTGTGAAACACTCCCTCTGAACCAAAGTTTTGTTGTTGTTGTTTTTTTTGTCAAAAATCCATATTTTTCTTAAGACTGGTTGTTCATGTAAACCAAATTTAGCGCAGTGCAAACTCTTTACATCATTTAGCCTTTTAATTGTCAACTCAAACAGTTCTGCACAAAGAGAGACCAGAGTTGGAAGCAGTTTTCTGACAGTTCCCAGTGATCCTAACCATCATCATCATCATCATCATCATCATCATCATCATCATCATCATCATCATCATTTCCTGCCATGCTTTATTCCACTCTGTCCTCATAATCTTTTAGATTTGTTTTGCATTGATACTTGCTGATGGGATAGATAAGCAAGGTATTAATTTCCAATATCTGCCAACTGATTAACATTTTTCTTTGATACATTTAATTATTAATAGTCTCTGTTTGACCTGATAAGAGTTTATCTCAAGACAAGAAGAAAGGAGAAATAAGTTAGTGTTTAACGGTGTTCTGTGGTCGTAGCAGTTGAATGTATCATGCCATCTTAAAGCAACAATTCTCACTAAATTCATTTGAATATAAATGAAATGTAAAATAAATCTGGAAACTCATCCTGCTCACACATCCTAAATCTTCCCAAGGTAGATCTGCCCCTGCCATCTACTTCAGTTAACATACTGCCATCTGATAGCAGCTCTGCAGTACCCCACTCAGACAGCTTATAAAAAAAGACGTGAGAACGTATTAAATGTACTAATCTAGACTGATTGAAACAGGACACAGATGTCTGCTTTCATAACGTTTATCGAAGGCCGACCTACGCATCGCTCACTATTCAAACCAGATAACGCTGCACATATGAAACTATATTTAACTGACAGCATTGGTTGTAAAGAAGTTGTGACCGATCTATGCGANTCNCATTTTTCTACCTGCCTCAGTCCTTCGGCATGCCGTCGTATGAGCTCTGTAACGTCCTGAAAAGCGCATGTACGTTTTTAGTACACTGCACTGCCAGCCTGTGCGGCATAAAGGGAGATTCATCAGACTGCCGGAGAGCTGTGACCCAGACCCACTCGCCATCAGTCTGCCCGCTACAGACGCAGCTCCACTGGTCCAGCCAGGAGCGATGTGTGAGCCAATACCTCTCAACAGATGGACCCGACCATGCAACAATGCATTTATGAACATGATTATACACATGCTCGGGCACAGGCAGGAGGGAAAACACACTGCTCTGAAAAGAAATATGCCCTTCCCTCCCCCCACAACAGCACCTTCACCTGGGCTTCAGTTTGCTTTTGTAAATGTCAATGTTTCCACAATCTTTACCCCTGCCTCAATTCTCCCTGGCCAAAGATGCCCTGACTGAGATCGCAATGCATCTCAAATTGAATTGACTTTCTTTTTTCTTTTTCTTTTCCTTCTCAAGCCCACACCACACCAATATTATTTAAATATACCAAGGGGGGGAAACACTGCTACAGTCGGGAGATGAAGCTGAGATGGATAAGTTATCTGGAGGAATTTACCCTGCCCCTTTTGTTACTGAATGTGTGAGCCTGGACTTCATTTTAGCTCTACTGGTGGGACATGATGAGTGTCTGTGTCTTTCACAGACTGTGTGTGTGTGAGCACATATTTGTGAGTGTGTGTCCAACTCCCCCTAGTGTTGTTGAGAAGTAAAACACTTACGTCATCTGGAAAAAGATCCATCAACATCAAGAACTTGGGTTTAAAGGAAATGTTTCATACTTGATAACTGTGGTGGTGAGAACCACCGCATAAAGTTCTTACACAGTCTGGAAAAGTATGGAAGTGGAATATTTCAAACTTTATTTACTCCCTTCCTTGCCTAAAAATCTATCCTTCCTCTCTTCATCTTTCCTTCCCTCCTTCCTGTTTTCTTTCCTTTCCCTCTCTATTTAGTCCATCCTCTCTCTTCATTCCTTGTGTTGTTCTTTCTAGTCTCTGGTATTTGCAGGATCCTTATTTAATTCCTCTAGGATTCAAAGATTGCCATAGAGGACAGAAGTTCTCACCCTGGAAATTTGAATCTGGAAAAGTGTCAAGTTTTTTTTTTTTTTTTTTTTTTTTTTTTTTAAAAAAAAAAAATGCAGGAACTTGGAACTTAAGTGTGCCCCAAATTTTAACTCTAAAAAAAAA
>NW_015114134.1:135868-150318 GCF_001443285.1 Poecilia latipinna
GGGTTTAAAAAGTTGCCCAAAGGAGAAAAATTTTCCCCCCGGGAAATTTTAAATGGGAAAAGGTTAAATTTTTTTTTTTTTTTTTTTTTTTTTTTTTTTACATGAAAAACATGCAGCAACTGTGAACTTAAGTGTGCCCGAAATTTAAACTCTAAAAGAAAACCTCACATTTCAACCCTCTGCTCTGAAAATCCTGTCCCTTTGGTCATATTTGAGTGTTTCTTTTCATTAGTCAGGACTCATCAGAGCTTCTGAAAGTGAGAACCTCCACCCTCCAAACAAAGCAGGGCGGCGTGCTCTGACCCGGCTCTCTTTCTCCCAGCCGGCGCATATTCAGGCAGCAGCTTTCAAACGCTCACCTGTCGCATGCTCTCTAAAAAGGTGCACAAAAAAAAAGCTCACGTCATGTCCTTCGCCTCGGCTGTTTCTAAACGAATGTGCTTCCATTGCTTTGTAAAAATGAAAAAGGACGGCGGTAAACAAGCCAAACAAAAAGGGAACATTTTCTCTATTTGCCTTCGGAACAGAAAAGAGTAAATTTGAGGTGCAAAGACACAGAAGAATCTTTATTTGAGGCTGTTTTTTACACCGATTTCACAGCAAAACAGCAACATAATGCAGCAAAGTTCCTTTAGAAATCCTGTACTAAAAAGTAACATATTCCATTCAGCAGTGGATGGACGGGAAAAAAAAAAAAAAAAAAAACATTACTCATTTGGTTATTTTATAACTAGAATGTATGTTGTGTAATTAAGGAAACGCTACAATATGCATTCTGATTAGGACTTATTTTGACACTCTATATTGCCAAAGTATTGAATAACTACTATAAATAATTCAGTATGAATCATTTGGAGCTATCCATTCTCTCAGCTAATAAATATCCTGTGGTGATTGCTTAATGCAGTCCTCAGGTTTTGGTCAGGAATTTAACTCCATGTATAAGGTACATGATACGAGTTTGGGTTATCTCTCCAATCTTTAAAAGAAAATGGAATAGTATGTCAATTTCATCTATCTTATTCCACATGTTCTTTACAAGGAACCTGTTTTTTTTTACATGTTAAGATAGCCGGGGGACCTTTTCTGTTAAATTTCCATGTTCTCCTGCAGATTTTTGGCTTTTTTCCTCAACTTCTCCAGTATCTCTCAGCAGCTAAAGATAATAAACTGTCTTCTTGTGTAAGTGTTTGTGTAAATGGTTGTTGTGTTGTCTTGGCGTTGCGTTTGCCTGATTTAATGTCGGACAGTTGTCCTTTCACAGTCTCTAGAGGTAATGCCTTAACAGTACGAAAAACAGCTGTTAGTTTTCAGATGTTTAAAAGAACTTTGGCATAAATTACTTTTAATGCAGGAACCGTATCTTTGATTAAGTGGTTTTCTCTCATTTACATGTGAGAAGTTCGCCACTGCGCTCTCTTAATAAGAGTTCGGTTCAATAATGCCTCAGACCTTTCATTAGCATCAAGAAAGAAGGCATTAATCATGTCGCGTGTCAAGACTTGATTCCATGTGATGCGAAATGACAGATGTATTAACAAAAATTAACAAAACCGCTGCAGCAATGTTACACGTCCCAGTGTTTTGGCTCAGCAGCACCAAATGTGGAGGTTGAATTGAAAATCCGAATGCCTCTGCAGCTGGCGCCGACGTTAAGGTCACCGTGTTTTTTTATTTAGGAAGCGTTATGCAAGCCAGAATATTCTTCATCTTGTGTTGGAGTGTTTGGCACGAACGCTGCAGTCGTCTGGCTTTGTTGTTCTCATGCTGCAGGTGTTATTGAGCCACGCAGACTTCACTTCTCCCTGCCGGAGCGTTTCAAAAGGCTCGTCAGATCTCAGACGAACACGTCTCCTCTGCCTCCTACGCAATCTGACACCGAGCGGGCAGAAGAACCACGTTAAAAACACAAATCAGTCCAGGTTCAAGGACAGTTTGCGCGCTCATTAATACATTAACCGCCTCCTCATGGAGTCCTTTTCTCTGGATCCACCGCTACTTCCAGTTTTCTCTTTTTGCCTTTAACTAAAAAAAAAAAAGAAAATGGTTGACGGCTGCACTGCTATTTTTTGACAAGAGGTGCTGTGGCAGTGTCACAGAGCTGTTTTTAATACAGCAGAGACATCAGTGTGGGTCTAGAGGTAATTAGGCTTGATTTCTCTGGCTGCATGAAGTCAAACACCCCAAAAGGTCAGAAAAACAGCAAACGTCAACAGTCTCCTGCACTTTTCTGTTTTTGCATAAACAATCCTTTCAGGGAATGGGGGGGGGGGGGGTCACCCTGTTCACCTAAACTCAAAGACTCCAATGCCAAATGTTTCAAATGCTTCAAATATAATTTATAATTCTACTGCATGGTAGACCAGTGTTTGCACATACGAGAGCTGCGTGAGGTCTGCGGTGTGGAGGCTCAGCCTCTGGGTCAGCCGGTCCATCAGGTCCGAGGCCCGGTCATTGGTGAGGGAGCTGGAAGAGACACCCAAACATTAAGGTGTTAAAATGCTGGTTTTCCAAGAAAATGCTTTCACATTTAATTCCCGCCAACGGGTCATTGCACACAAGCAGAATGCCATGCTTGTCTGAGTGGATGTAGTGCAAAAAAAAAAAAAAAAAAAAAAAAAAAAAAGAGAGAGAGAACATTGCAGACAATCACAAATAAAAACACACACAAAGCACTGTGTCGAGGGAAAAGGGATCAGCTGCCTCTCCGGGCTTGCTAAATCACCTGCTTTTTTTTCCACCAATGAAACAAACAATAAGGTGCAAATGGAACCTGCATGAGGTGTAATGGCTGCATCATACAGACACTCCTTTCTCTCTCCTCCTTCTCTCATCTTTCTCCTTCCTTCCGCATTGACGTTTTCGCCGATCCCGCACGCGCTTTGCCCTCACAAAAAAATAATAATAATAATAAAATGCGCAACGCAAACACGCCGGGGCCACGCACGCGCCTCCACGTTGAGATGGGAATAATAAGGTGCAAATGAAATCGAGGTGAAGTGTAATGGTGGTCTGATAAAGCCATGCCTCATCTCAGCTCAGTCCACGGCTGCTTTCTCACTCAGGGAGGAAATAGACCAAACAAAGGCAATCTGCCGGACGCCGAGCTTCGTACGCGGGAGATGAGAAGTGCATCCTCACAAGCGCTATCAGAAAAGCTACTTTTCTTTATTTTTTTTTTCCTGATGGCTTAACCAGGAATCACTGGGAATTGCTGCCAGGTGACTGCAAGGTGACATGCAGCAAGAGGTCATGGATCGCGCTGAGACAATCTTTTAAAATTTTGTTTCCATTCCATATAATGGAGAAATGTGAAATAAGCAGGGAAACAATTTCATGGAGGCCTGGGCATTGAGTGCAAGACCATTTACTGCATACAGTTCCTTTCAAAAATCTGTGCAGACCATTGAACTTTTTTTCACACCACAACCCTCAAAGTGTTTTATTGGGATTTCAGAAGAAAGATCAACATAAAGTAGCATGGTGTGCATTTTGTGTTTAGCTCCCTGTATAAAAGTATAAAAAGTATAAAAGTATCTGTACTTTTTAGCATCAATGTTTGCTCCAGTTACAGCAGCACGTCTTTTTTTTTTTTTTTTTTTTTTTTTTTTTTTTTTTAACCAGCTGGAGTCAGAACGTTTGTAAAATATATATTTTTTACTAGTCTTGCTGCAGCTCTTTAATCAGTCTGGGCTTTGACTGGACCATACCTACACATGAATTTGCCTTGATCCTAACCATGCAATTGGAGCTCTGGCTGTATGTTTTATTGTCACGCTGGAAGGTGAACCTTCAACCTACACTCAAGTCCTTTGCAGCCTCTGTGAAGTTTTCTTTCAGGATTCCCCTGAAGTTAGGGCTTCCTGTTGACTCCCACTAACTTTTCTGCTCCTGATCGAGAAAAGTCTATGATATTGTCATCACCATGTGTCAGGATGATTTATTAGCAAAAAAAATAAATAAATGTATTCCACTTCACAATTATGTGCTACTTTGTCTTGGTCTAACATATGAAATATAAAAAGATAATGATTTAATATGAAACAAATATGAAAAGGGTTCAGGTGTCTGAATACTTTTTGCAAAGAATTGTGTGCGGTACATCTTTATCCAAGTCAGATTATCCTCATACATTAGTGCTTGGTCTGCATTTGCACCTCAGCCACATTTTCTAACAGATGTAACAGTGTGCTGTGCCTAAGTGGCTGGTTTTCTGTGCACTTAAGTGGGTGCAAAGTTCTTTCTTCTGCAATTTTTGTGGAGTTTTAGAAGTTAAAGCTCCACCAAAGCAATTCCAGACACGTTCCCCACCCATCTGCGGTAATTCGAGCAACTGGAGAGCTTCAGGAGTGACTTGGTTGTTGATGCTAGCACTTTTCCCCCTTGGGGTTTTCTTTCTCATTCTCCTGAATCCATACCTTTCCCACCTCCGTCTCACCTCCCCAAAGCATACACACATACCACCCCAAAGCTGCCGCCGCCGCCTCCTCCTTCTTCTCCTACATCTCACCCCCCACCACTTCTCTACAACCAGAGCAATGTCAGATGCTGTTGGATAAGCAGCTCTGTGTGGCCTCACGGCATGTGAAGAAGGGGATAACAACTGTGCAGCCATGATGTCTGGAGCAAATGCAGAGACACCTTCATAGGTCTACCGTGGGTGTCCGCTGAGTGGACAGTGAAGAAAGGAGGAAGGTGACCCGCTTCTTTCCTAATATATACCGTATGTAATCTGCCACTTCTATTTGCACAGCAACAACGACCGGACCCATATCGGACCTTTACGAGGCTGCGTTTTGTTGATCAGGTGAAGGACAACCCACTGACACCAGCCTTGATAAAGCTATAAAGAGATTTGAGAGAGTGCCAGGGGCAAAGACAGAGTCGATAGAAACTTATCTCTGTTGAGACGGAGCCGAGCCAGAGGTAAGAGAGAAAGGGAGGCAGAAACTTGGCTCCCCTTCCCCACAAAGTATCATCATTAAGGCTGTAATGCTGCACAGTAATGCTCTCACACTGAGGGATTTATCATCTCCGCTATTGTAATCAGGTACAGCACACACAAAGGAGTCTAACCCACAGCGTCCCTTTTCCATAAAGATGGGAATATGTAGGTGGCTTTGACAGAAACTCGGCTTTTAAAGGCTGTGTCAGTAAGCGAACAAAGCAGGCATATGCTTGGTGCAAAAGTGAGAGTACTTGAAACAAATCCATTAGTATGTCAGAAGCAAAACACTGCCTTACAAAGAAGACTTGGACTACTCCATCAAGTCGGGTAGCATTAAGAGTAAAAGGACGTTTACATTTGATGGTGCTGCCTGTATGCTTTTGTACAAAATCTGATTTAATGTGTATGAAACGCATCGAGAGGAAATGTGCAGTAAATGTGGTCACAAACCAATGCCCAAGTTATTCTGCCATCTCAAGGACAGCTGTCACTTTTATGAAAAAAGTTCTTTTATTGTAACACTTTCACTTCCAAAATTAACTGCAGCACTGACTGCAAAGTGTTACAGTTAACACGAAGCGAAGAGTGATTGTTTCTTTAAATCTACGCTTTCGGCAATCCAAATTTGGCATTTTTAGTGAATGAAGCGATAGACAAACATGATGTTACTTCACAATATTGGTAAGTTTACCAAAACTGGATCCAAATGCAGAAGCAACATGTGCACAATTAGCCAAAACAGTAATGTTTGTAAAATGTTTGAAAAGCATAAAGACAACTTTACCCCAGATTTGAACAGCACTGCAATGTTACAAATGAAACAGAATATTCAAAGCTTTCCCAGGGACAGAGAGAGAGATCCTCTGGGTGCATCAAAAGGCAGTGAGCTCATTTTGGAGTGTAGTAGTTCTCCTCGGTTTAAAAATGCACACAATTTTCACAGAGAGAGCAGGGTGGCAGCTTATCAAGAGGCGCAGCTTGGATTTAAAGGTGGACAGGCCATTGTGTCCTCGTGTCAAGGCTTCAAACTCATCAAGTCCACAAGGACCGCCAGTCCTCAAAGTAAGGTATTGTAACACTCGTACCTGCAATGCACAACGTGAACCATCACTCCTGAAAATCCTATCATGCGGTTGCACTGATCAGTCTATGCTCCACATCCCAATAAACACTCCACAGCACTGAGATGTCTTCCACTAGAAATCAGTACTGATGCCCCCGATGGAATAAAGCTGGAGGAAGTTTTAAGTTTTGAGAAGTTTAGAGATGAGAACAGCAAAAAAAAAAAAAAAAAAAACTTTTAAGTGGGTAATAGTGTTGAATATTGATTATATTGCAGATGGACTAAAACCCCTTACTTCCAAACACAAATAGACTGGACTAATAAAATTGTAGCATCGTTATTTTCTTTATGCAGAAATATGACCTTTTCACCTTTTCTGTGATCCGGGCATATTTAAATGGTTGCAAATATCTTGGAGACTGCATGTTGGTCTTAATCAAGTGTAAATGGGGGTCATAGTAACAGCCTGTTTCAACCAGTTACTCTTGGTAAACTGTTCATTAGCAACTCTTAATTAGCAGAGGTTCTTCGCTAGTATATGCATATCATGATGTGAAAAATGCAGAGTTATGGATCTATAATGTGGCAGTGACGTGCAAAAGTCAAGTCAAGTTGCACCAGACTTTCTTGTAATCATTTAAGTTGTCTTGATTGTCTACTAACATTCTAAGAGTTTTAAAAGTTTTTTTTTTTTAATTATTATATTATTTTAGCTGCTTTTTCATTTTACCTGGGCCTTTTATGATTTATATTCTTAGGCAAGTCTCTTTATTCCAACTTATGAATCATTTAGATATAAAAAAAAGCTCCTGAATATAAGAGATGAACCACGGACATGTCAGTAGTTCAATCTATCAAAAAACTCAATTTTAAAGAGGATCCTTATGTACCAGCAGTCTGGCATCAATGTGTAGCTAAAACACTGAAAAACGTACTGCAGATGAATCAAATGATTCAAATGAATCAGATGAATCAGATGAAGGATGATGCATCACCAAAACCTTGCGTAAGCTCTTTGCCTTATTTTATAAGACATACTGCATAACAAGACGTCATGTTATGCAGAAAAAATCTCAAGCCAAGAAAATCTGTAAAAGATCTCTAGAAATACCACAAAACTACAAATCAAGACCTCATTTTACAAGAACGCAAGAAAATCTGAATTATTGGAAGCAAAGAAATTAGTGACGACTTCACATTTTTGCACTCGCAACTCATCGGTGCAAACAAAACTGCTCAGTTATAATCCAATTCGATAGAAATTTAATAAATTAGTAATCTTAAAATAGCAGGATGTGTAGCCTAAAAGCAACATTCTCAATTGCATCATCAAAAACTCACTCTGAGTTGGTGATGATGTAGCCAAAGTGTCTGTCCTTCCCTCTGCTAGAAAACTCCTTCACTCCCACGTGGACCAGCTGGGTTTTAATCTTCACG
Organism: Poecilia latipinna; assembly: GCF_001443285.1. Classification (NCBI taxonomy): domain Eukaryota; kingdom Metazoa; phylum Chordata; class Actinopteri; order Cyprinodontiformes; family Poeciliidae; genus Poecilia; species Poecilia latipinna. The sequence goes on from NW_015114134.1 coordinate 143,317, forward strand.
TCCTTCTTCTGCGCCTCCTCTGGCTGCGCAGCCCCGTCGGGGGTCTGGTCCGCCTGCATCCACCTCTGGATCTCAGAGTCCACCCTCCCATCGGGTGCCTCTGCTCCGCCAGTCAGCCGCAGGGTGGACCCTTCCTTTGCCGGGACGATCACGATCTTCTCCTCTGAGCGGTAGGGGGCAGGAACTTGACCTTGCTTCGTTATGCTGTGGACGCTCTCCAGTCCAACCATTTTCTGGAGAGGAGCTGGCGGCCTGCTCTTGACCCCAGGAGCACCGCCGAAGGGCTCCATGTTGAGGTAGTCTAGCAGCTTGGAAAATATGGCCCCATGCTGTTTGAGTAAGAACAATTTTAGTTTAGAAATCAAGAGGACATATGTTTTTTTTTTTTATGAGTAAATTGAACAGAGCTAGTTATTAAAAAGGACACATTTATGATACATCTTTCACCTTTTCTGAGAGTTTGGAAGAATATTTTTTTTTCCTTACAAATAATAACGGCCACATTAATTAGTTTCTCTTGTTTGTTGATGAAAATGCTGCAGACAAATCTGAGATTGTGCAGGGTTACGTTGTCTTTCAAATTCAAACTACGCCTATTCAAATCCTCCTTTCAAAGCAGCAGGAACAAGTAAATAAAACTGTATCTTGGTCACGTCTCATTAAAAAAAAATATATATATATATATATTTGTTTTGCAGCAGAGTAATTTATAATTCACCTTGTCAGTGGACTCTTTTTCTGCAACGTCTATTTGTTGGCCTGGAAAGAAACATAATGTATGTGAGAACATTGTACAGAAACAAGGTTCCTCCTTTGTTTAGCAGAGGAAAAACAAGTTTGACAGAAATATGAAAGAGTGAGAAAAGCATTTAGCAGAATTTCGTATGAGGATTACACAAACAAAAGCCAACAATGCCTTATACTTGCACATTATTATACATAATATTGTACGTGAACACCAACCTTGTTGTTTTAATGTCAGAGTTTCCTTTGGGTTTGGATTCAGACCTTCATCTGATTTCAGATCCTGGTCTTGATTCAGAAGCATTCCTGCCGGCTTCTCCTGGTTAACCCTCATCTCCCCCCTGGGGTCATCACCAGCGCCGGGCACTGGCTCGACCCCATCAGTAAGCCGCTCCTCATCCGCCTCCTGCAGAGCTCCTGTGATGACCTCAGCAAGATGGTCCAGATCTTTGCCCATCAAAGCCTCCATGTTAAGGCTGTGCCTCCCCAGCTGATTCACCGCATTGAGGATGAGATGATCTGGAAGAAAAACAGGAACAGAGAACAGATTATTTACAATTTCACTTTACAGTTGGGTTTCCATATACTACCAGAAACTCAAATGAATTTTATGAAGATTTTTTTTTTTTCTAATTGACAAACGGTCAAAATTAAGACATACGGCTCAAGTGTATACATACATCCTCAGCGATATTCAGTTAAATGTCTCTTAGCATGCTGCGTCTCAACCACCCCATTAAAAAGCTCCTGGCATCATTTCAAATAGTGGGTTTCCTGTCACAAACCAAGTTCTAAGTATTGGAGTGTAAAATCTGCAAACAAAAGCTACAAAACAACTGCACCTACCATCCACGAGGCTATGGGGGTCTTTTGCAGGGAGCCGATTTGGGCCAGCTTTGAAGAGCAGTCTGTCAAGATTAGGCTTTGCCATATTGGAGCCAAAAGCAATCTGTGGGTCTGCGTGATTGCTCTGAGTAGGCTGCAGGTAGCTGAGGTAGTGGAGTTTCCCCTTTGGCCAAACAGGCTCTCCACCAGCGATGCCCTGCTGAGTGCTTGACGCCCCGGGAAGGAGCTGCTGCAGATGGTTGGAGAGGAGCTTGCTCCTGTCAGGTTCATGGCTCGAGTAGGCTGTACTGAGCTTGGGGTGTCTGCCATCGCCACTCTTGGTAACGACTTTGGTAACTGGAGGCTGGCCAGCTCCTTTCTGGAGGCTGTAGATGGTGGTCTCCTTCCAGGTCTGCTTTGGCTTTGGCTGGCCGGGCTTTTTCAGAGCCTCGGGTGTGATATCTTCATTCTGCAACACATTGTCAGCCGTCAGCTTTAGAGTATGAGTAGTATTAGTATTTGTAGCACCATTTTCATGGATCCAGTGGAGGTTATGAACCAAAATTGTAGTCAAACTTATTAAAAACACAAATACTACCCAATTTCATCTTAATTTTTTTTCAGCAAAACTTAGAGGTAATAACTAACTGGGATTCAGTGTGTTGGAGGAGCTAGAATTTGTGATTGTCTGTTAGACAATATAAAGAAAAAAATCCTTTACTTTTTGAAGTATTTAAGGTATTGAGCCTTAGTATTAGAGTTACTTACAAAAAATCAGGGAAAATTCACTGTCCATACGGTTGTGTCATTTAGCATTGGATGTTAAATCTTTAAGTAATATACATACTTGTCATAATAACATAAGATTTTGAAGTGTAGCATCAAATAGCGGTGGATAAAATAATACGCTAACATGTTACAATGCTAACAGCATCACATTCTGATTTCTGGAATATTGTAGACAGCATATTACAACATTAAGCTAAGAAACAAAATGTGTGAAATGATAGAGACAGCATGTCACAACAATGAACTAAGACTTTTATTGTAGCTAATGTAGACAACAGCACTTTAGCTAAAATGTTGACTTTGAAAACATCTGTATGTTATCAACAAATACTGCAAACCTAAAGTTTTCTTTTGCACTTTTATAGAAGGGATACTGTGGGAAAATTCACAGGACGCATTTTCAACCTGGCCTGGGCTCTTCCATAACCATTTGGCTCAACAAGAACATCAAATGAGCTGCAGCAGGGGTCAGAGCTGATGTGACAAGCTTCAGAATAAGAAGAGAAGCAACCTGCGCTCCACCAGACAGGACAGGATATGAATAGGGATTCTAGATCAAAGACAACTGCCCTTGGAAATTGCATTATGGAAATCCCAGATGAGATAGTGTCACTCAAAGAGTAATTTCATGCATTCCCACAACACACCAGAAACTTTAAAAGCATATCCTCCCAGTCTGAGAAGTAGCGGCAATCCCTTATCGAAATGGGGCGGGGGGAGAATGATTTCAAAGTTACCCCTATGAGTTTATATTTCACACATGATGAAACATGGATTTGCATTACAATGCGCTGCTACGTACACAGACATTTAGAGGTCTTTTTAACCATTTGGCAATGAAGATGGAGTTGATACTGGCACCAAAGAGAGTGATTTTGTACTTTTTTTCCCCCCCTTTTTTGTGATTCTGTCCTGTGAGAATGGCAAATCATTCTTTCCATCTGAGTCAGACGAGCCCACGCACACAGCATACAGTACATCTGATGCACTGAAAAGCATTATTATCCATGTCACTGCAACACTAATACTAGCTCTCTCCCCTGGTGCCATTTTCTGTCTTTCAAATGTATACAGAGAAAATGTCAGTCTTTCCGCTGCCAGCATACAGAGAGACCCATAATGGCATTAGCACAGCAAGACGGAGGTGCTCCGCCATTCATGCTAACCATGTTTGCCTCTTTCCATCACGCCGCACCACAAAGGACGCCGTTCCTTCTCCAAGAAAGGTCTTGAACTCTTCAACTTTGCATTATGGATGCAGTGACACAGCAGCAGGACGCAGCCCACATATAAGAGATTCCAGTCATATCTTGCACAAAGCGGGACGTCCACCCTAAATATTATAGTTGAATAATGTAAAGAGGTGATGGAGGACCTTTGTGTAAAAAGGGTCCCCGCTCAGTGGGAGAGAGAGAAACAAAAGCAAAGCGGGGACAAGAGGACAAATGCAAAAGACAATAAATGACTCCTCTATCCTTTCTCACTATACCACCAAATGACTTTTTGTTTACACGTTGCATTGAGTATGGAGATGTAAAGTCTTTTGCAAAAGTCTTTATATGTCACATTTAATAAAGAACCACATTTTGTCCCATTACAGATGCAAACGAATGCATTTTACAGGAGGTTTGTGGGACAGACGAGCACAAACTGGCATTTATTTGTAAAACTGAGGGAAATGATGCCTAGTTAATTTTTCTTTAGGATTAATAAAATATTTTTGAATTGAACTGAAAACTTCATTTACTTTATATGTCAAAACTTTTCACACTCAGTTTTCAATAAATGTATCAAAAAGGCGTATTGATGTAAAGACCTGATGGCACAGCTGTCACATTTTCATACCAAATCTCTTGTTTTAATTCTTAAATAGTTTTTTCTTTTTTTTTTTTTTTTTTTTTTTACTGTTTGTTATTGGCATTCATTTCATTTACAGTACCGGAATCTCACCTGAATTACCGGTTGATTTTCTTGTTGCTTCGTGTCAGCGTCTGGCCTAAAGCCCAATCCCATCAAATACTGCTGAAGGTTTCTGCTCAGGTCCGCCTGAGTCGGCCTCAGCTTCCTGTTTCTGGAGCTGCTGTACGCCGTCAGCTGGCTCGGAGGGGGGCTCTGCTGGCGTAGAGGGATGTTCCTCAGTTTGGAGAGCTCTCTGGAGATAACCTGCTGAGTGATGTCGTCCCGCCACGTCAAACCTGGAAAGGGGTCAAGATGAAAACCGTTCGGTCCTTGGATTTTAGGTGTTCATTTCACCAGAACGTGAAATTAAAATAAAGAATAAAAAACAAATCATTTTCTTTTACTCTATTAAGCTACATAGAATAACTCCAAGCACTAGAACGTAATGTTGGACAGTCTTCTTGAAAAGAAAATGAAATAGCGGAATAGTGCTCCTATGGAAAAAAGGAGCAGAAGCAGAGCTGACTGTGTAGAACCTTTGATCTGGAAATATGAGGAAAACATAACAGCATCTACTTACAATCTGAATGTTTGCTTCAAGAATTAAACTTGACAAAGTCAATTAAACTGGACAAAGTCAATGCCTGGATAATGTAAACAGGCATTGACTTTGTAAAGCTGTAAAAGCTTTAGCTGGCATATTTAAGTAAATGAAGCAGTGGGAAAACAAACGCCGTTCAAGACAAATAAGAAATACAAGACTGTAACTGACGGCAAGCTTAATAATATTAAAAACTACTAAACCCAAATGCTATTTACTCCAGTTTTGTTTACTTGGCTTGCTTTAGTTTTTTGCTTGTTTGTTTGGCTTTTTTGTAATACATGCACCAGAAATTTCAGTCATTACTTCCTTTGTTATGTATTCTACTTGGTTTCATTGGTTATGAAACTTTATGTCTTTATGTTTTTGGGACTTGCCTTCCCTGCAGCCCCTAAAGTCTATTGGCTTAAGTTTTGAGTTTGCTTTGACTGGTTCTTAACATACACAGAGCTTGACATGAAGCTGTAGAATGACAGTAAAGAAAGAAAAGATGCATAGAACAGCCATTCAACAGACCCGGGGAGAATGCCGCTCAGTGGCCTGATGCCTTGCCAACATCTCTGCTAATTGCCAACACATAGCTGTGATGCAGAACTCCTGGGCAGAGGCGAAGCACAGCGGTGCCAGGACCAGATGGAGCTACCCAAGCAAAGCAGACACCCAAAGTATGGCTCTTTTCCCAACGTGCCAAGAGGCGCAGGATTCCATCAGCAAAGCAGATCGACATACCTTAGATGGTATACGTTCCATCGGAGCCAAGATACCCACTGATGGCACTTCGGTTGCAGCACATGAGCATCTTTTAATCAGGAACAACCAAATCCACAGCAGCAGATTAAGATTTATTTACAGGACTCATAAAAAAACAACGCCGCCGTTAATGACGTGGACATGCTTAATATCAATGAACTAACAAGTCACTGTAGAGATATGAAACATGAAGGTATTAATGCCGCAGAATGTCTTCATTAGCCTGGTTTCCCACCCACACAAGATATTTTCAAAGGCATCCATGAGCACAGATGAGGATCTGAGCGATGCAGAGGAGCTGCCGATGCCTCCAGTCAATCTTGGCAGCGCTGATCGGAGCACAAAGCAGCGTATGTTGTCACCGTTCTGGAACGCAGCTCAGCCATCCATCCGCACAACAATGACAGTTAACTACCCATGGCTTACCCGACATGGGGCCTGCTGACTATACGTTGCCACAGTGATGATCATTTACGCTATTATCAGCGTCAGTGGGGAACTCGGGGCTGGCGCTCCATATGCTACCTGCAGTTTACTGCAGCTGGTTAAACGCTTCCAGAGTAAATGTGTTATTGCACCCTAAACGGGGTGAGACTACCTTCATTGGCTGTGTCACCTCTATCCCTCCATCTCCTGGGGGATGCACTCATTTCCATACGTACCAGCCTCTCTGAGCCTCCGATGGGCACACTCGAGGGGAAAAGGTATGTCGACACAAATTACAGAGCCAAAACGAGTCGTTTTGTACAAAAATAAAGCCAACGAGAGTGGCTGATGTGGCTTTTACGGTTGGATTTCTCTCAATGGACCTGCAGGCGGATTAATCTGGAAGTGAAGAGTCAAATGTCATGCAATATCCTCGATGACTCCAGAGTCAGAGCAGACTTTGTCGTCAAGTGCTGCCACTTTCTGCCCGCTAACGGTAGCATCCCAGCTCGGGCAAACACCTCCGTTAATTAACGCTTTGCCATTAGCACAACAGCTTTCAAACAAGCATGATATTTCAGTTGGCCTCCTGTCTGTTTTCTGTGTGACACGGAGAGGCAGAGAGGGGGGGGGGGTCTCCTACATATTCAAAGCCTATTAGATGATATCCTGTCTACAAGTCTCCTTGCTTCATCTGGTGTTTTTGAAATGCAGATTTTCCCCTTTCCTTTACTTGTGTCCACCGACTGATTTTAAAGGCATTAACTGAAAAGACAGTGAATAATTTAGCAGCAAGTTGGGCCTAATTAGCCAAAATGAAATGTGTCACTCCGAGTTTGACACAAGAATGTAACAAACACCGCATTGAGAAGTCAAGCAGCAAAATACAACGCTTTCATGTCATACTTTGGTGTTTTGTATACAGAAGATCATTTTATTCTATAAACCATTTTACAATTATATTTTAT